>NC_089873.1:170075000-170125000 GCF_040182565.1 Anser cygnoides | reverse complement strand
AGGATCATCAAGTCCATTTTGTACCCTGGTACAAAAAGACAGGGATCTCCTGGAAAGTGTCCAGCAGAGGTCCACAAAGATGATACGGGGCCTGGAGCATCTTCCCTATGAGGAAAGGCTGAGAGACCTGGGTCTGTTCAGCCTTGAGAAAAGAAGACTGAGAGGAGATCTTATTAACGTTTACAAATATCTGAAGTGTGGGAGACAGAGGGACTTGGCCAACCTCTTTTCAGTGCTCTATGGGGACAGGACAAGGGGCAATGGCCACAAAATGGAGCACAGGATGTTCTGCACCAACATGCAAAAGAACTTCTTCACAGTAAGGGTGACGGAGCACTGGAACAGGCTGCCCAGGGAGGTTGTGGAGTCTCTTTCTCTAGAGATATTCAAGGTCCGTCTGGATGCCTACCTGTGCAACCTGCTCTAGGGAACCTGCTTTGGTAGGGGGGTTGGACCCAACGATCTCTTGTGGTCCCTTCCAACCCCTACAATTCTGTGATTCTGTGAAGTCCAACTCCTGGCTCCACACAGGTCTACCCAAAAATTCAGACCATGTGACTGAGAGCATAGTCCAAACACTTTTTAAACTTCAGCAGGCTTGGTGTTGTGACTATGTCCCTGGGGAGTCTGTTCCAGTGCACAACAACCCTCTCGCTGAAGAAACTTTTCCTGATATCCAACCTGAACCTCCCCTGTTGCTGGTCAACAGAGAGAAGAGATTGGTGCCTGCCCTTCTGCTGCCTCTCATGAGGAAGCTGTAGACCGCGATGAGGTCTCCCCTCAGTCCCCTCTTTACCAGGCTGAACAAACCAAGTGACCTCAGCCACTCCTCATATGTCTTCCCCTCTAGGCCCTTCACCATCTTTGTAGCCCTTCTCTGGACACTCTCCAACAGTTTCATGTCCTTTTGTACCGTGGTGCCCAGAACTGCATCAAGTAGGAGACGTATGTTTTCTCTGGTGATCCTTTTACTGTTCACATATTTTAAAAAGCCTTTTTTAATGTCTCCCACAGACCTGCCCAGCTTCAACTGTAATTGGGCTTTGGCTGCACAAATGTTCTTCCTACAAAGGCAGACAGCATCCCCGTAGTCCTTCCACATTGTCTGACCCTGCTTCCAGCAGCCATGCACTTTCTTTTTGTGTCTAAGCTCCAGAAGAAGATCCCTGGTCAGCCAAGCTGACCTTCTGCCCCACCTGCTTGACTTCTGGTATTTTGGAATTGCCTGATCCTGTGCTTTTAGGAGGCAGTGCTTAAAGACTGAACAGCACTGATGGATGCCGATACCTTCAAAAGCAGTTTCCCAGGGGACCTCACTAACTAGTTCCCTAAGCAGCCTGTAGTCTCCTCTCTCCATATCCAGGGTTGAAGTTTTGGTTGCAGTTTTCCTCCTGTCTCCAAAAATTTTAAACTCAACCGCTTCATGGTTACTATGACCAAGACAGCTGCCAATTGCCATGTCACCCACAAGACCCTCTCTGTTCTCAAGCAACAGGTCTAAGAAGGCACCTTTCCTAGTTGGCTGCCTTAGTACCAGCACCAAGAAGTTATCGTTGAGGTTGTTTAAAAACTTCCTGGACCTGCTTGTGTCAGCTGTGTGATATTCCCAGTCAACATCTGGCAAGTTGAAGTCCCCCATAAGCACAAGGGCAGTTGATCTTGAGGTATCTCTTAGTTCCTCAAAGAATAAGTCATTGGTGTCATCATCCTCGCCAGGTGGTCTGTAATAGACTTCCACGACAACAGCCCCTTTATTTGTTTGTCCCTTAATCCTTACCCAGAGGTAGATTCACAGATGTTACCAGGTTGGGTGGGAGGGTTGTTCTATCTGAGGTTCGAAAGTCTATGCAGAGGGATATTTATAGGATAGATAGACTGTATCCAGTTGTATGAAAACCAACAAACCTAAATGTCAGGTGCTACTCTTCTTGGATCATAACAACCTGATACAGCAGTACAGGCTCAGGGAAGAGTAGCTGGAAAATTTCCTGGCAGAAAAGGACGTTGAAGTGCTGGTGGTCAACTGGCTGAACATGAGCCAGCAGTGTGCCCAGGTGGCCAAGAAGGCCAATGGCATCCTGGTCTGCATCAGAAATAATGTGGCCAGCAAGACCAGGGAAGTGATTGTTACCATGTACTCACTCTCACCGGTGAGACCACACCAGTGTTGTCTTCAGTTTTGGGCCCCTCGCAAGGAAATTGAATTGCTGGAAGGCATTCAAAGAAGAGCAATGAAGCTGGTAGAGGGACGAGAAAACAAGACATATGAGGAATGGCTGAGGGAACTGGGGTTGTTTAGTCTTGAGAAAAGGAGGCTGAGGGGAGACCTCGTTACTCTCCACAACTACATGAAAGGAGGTTGTAGCAAGGTGAGTGTCGGTCTCTTTTCTCAGGTGACAAGTAAGAGGATGTGAGGAAGTGGCATCAAGTTGTGGCAGGGAGGTTTGGATTGGGTATCAGGAATAATTTCTCCATGGAAAAAGTGGTTAGGCATTGGAATAAGCTGTCCAGGGGCAGAAGAGGAGTCGCCATCCCTGAATGTATTAAAGAGATTTGTGGATATATTGGTTATAGACATGGTTTTGTGGCGGACTTGGTAGTATTAGATTGGTGGTGGGGCAGAATGATCCTGAGGGTCTTTTCCACCCTACATGATTTTATGACCCTACAATATTCTTTCACTGCTCCAGCTATTTATTCTGTCCATTTATTAGACTGCAACATTTACTTATGACAGTTGTTCTTACATATAAAAATTGAGATTTCCTTTACTTCTTACAAGAATTAGGTAATGACATTTGCCAAAACAGAAATTGAAAGAATCAAGGCAAAAGAGATAGCAACAAGTTCTAAAATAATAATAAATTAATTAATTAATTAAACTGAAACTAAAAATAAAAACATACTAAAACTAAAACTAAAAACTAAAAACTAAAACTAAAACTAAAAATAGAAATAAAAATAGAAATAAAAAAGAAAATAAATAAAATAAAAATAAAAGATACTGTCAATATCTAATTTTTTTTCTGCATCTATGAAATCCTGATGTAATAGATTGAAGAATTAAATAGTCACACAAAAAGCCTAATACTCACGAAAAAGTTGTGTTGAATATGGTACTGAAGACTGAGTGCCAGCAGGAATAAACTGCTGTATCTTCATGGAAATGAACTGCAGTTACTACAGGGAATGGGGACTGTGGGAAGTGGGCTGGCTGCGCAATGACAATCTGAGATGTCTTCTGTAAATGCTAGAGAACAGCATGCTAATCAGTTCTTTGAAATGTTGCCACTGGACAGAATCTTTCTAAGCAATTGAGTAATCCCGACAGTACTAATGATACCAATTTATCACTGAGCTTCCATTTGTATGTTTTGTAGTTTTCAATCTGTTACGGGAAAACGGTGGTGGCTGGTTAAATGCTTTTATTTTATTATTTTTTTTTTTTACTTCTTCTTTTTAATGAACACTTTAAGTACATAATTTTACTTCATTTGTGCCAGAAAATTGCCCAAACACCTTCATTAGGAATAAAGCAAATCTGTTCAATACTGTCTGAACAGCAGGCAGTATATGCTTTATTGAACAGAAAAGCTTTAACAAACCTTATCCTGTACACAAGTTTGTACTATCAAAGTCTGTTTATTTACTCACAACTTTAGGGAAAATATGGGTGCTGCTACACAATGAACTGTGTTTTTCTACCCTTCTTTTTTTATCCAGGTGGCTGATTATATGGTATGGGATATTTTTGCAGGTGGTATAGAAAATCATATATACCAGCTGCTGCACCCACTGAGCAACACTTTGCTAAATGACACAGCGCCAATCACATATAACAGGGGTCTAATGATTCTAGAGTGGTATCTTCACTAGGTGTGTCTTTTCTTCATTGAGAAAGAGCCTTTTAAAAAAATGTTTACCTGTCTCCTTTTCTTGCATGGTGTGTTAGGTAAAGGGAAAACAAATATTAAGGACTATTATAAGTGATTTAAAAAAAATGCAAGATAGTACAGCAAAGATGAACCATTTACTAGATGACTTGGCAAGTTGCCACTAACACTTGGCATAATTCACTTGCTGCTGGCACTGGAGCTGTTTGATGTACTAGATAGTGGGTCCCTATTATAAGCACTTTACTATGTAGAAAAAATATTTACATACTGTATAAAGAACTGGATGAAACTTGTACAAAAGGTGATAGCAAATAACATTTCAGTCATTTCACATATATCTGAAAATATAATACTGCTTGACGTTACTATTAGTAATGTAGCTGAAGCGCTTGATTATTACTGAGAAGCATTGGATTTAGTCTACTGAACAATGATCCTATGCTGACTTTTCCTATGATTATGATTGCTCTGAATAAAACAGAAGCATAAAAATACTCCTCAGTTGCTACCTTATAGGAGGACATCAAAAGTATAAGTTTTTATTTGTGCAATTAACATTCATATTGATCACTTGCTTATTTCAGTTAATAGTGGGCAAGCTGTCTGCTTCTTATATCTCCTGTAATTAATGAAAATAGACATTAACTGTTGCTAGAATAATATAACTGTTTCTTCACCACCTGTACTTCCTATTCCCAAGAAGGGGATATGTTAGCAAATAGACAAGTTTGGTCCTGAAGTGACCAGTATATTAACAACTTTTCATATCTAAATGGCACGGATTTGTAGTGGAAACACTACCATTGCTTATATATTCTTTGTAACTTTGGTAGAGAACTTAATATTTCAGAAGAAAAGAAAAAAAAAAAAAAAAGATTGAGAAATTGCCCACGCTTGGATCCCCTGAAATATCTTGTTTTCTAGATAATGACAACACTGTCTTGGACTCATAAGAAAAGAACATGGCTGTTTATTTCTCATCAAACATGGTTATAACACAACTCAAAGATAAAACAGGTTTTGTGTGAAAGACATTTAAAAAGAGAGAAATTACATGCTTGTGGCAAAACTACAAAGTAGTAGTTAAAGTACTATGCTCCAAATACTCTAAATCCATCTAAAATATGGACTCTTTTACTCAGTTAGAAGCTGTCAAGTCACTGAGGAAGATTTAAACTACCACATGCAGGATTACTTCCTGCTGTGGCTGATGAAGGAGATACAAAGTAACTTCAGTGACATTATTATTTTCTTTCTTGTAATAATGTGTCCCCTTCTGTGCAAAAAGAATGTCTCTCCAGTACTTTACCATGGTCAAATAATATGTATGATTAAGCAATACTGTCTGTGGATAATTTTTCCAAAAGAATTAATCAGACCTGGTTCACTTCTGACATTGCACTGGACTGGGTGAATATAACGGATGCTAACTGATGTTGGCAAGGATGGAAAGAGATAAAACAGATGGACTATGAGATGTATGTATCTTTATATCTCTAAATTATATAAAATGGAGGATAAACAACTTTGTTAAATTACTTTGCTTAATTTTAAAAATAGAAGAGAGAGAGAGAAGTATGGAACTGAAGCAGCATATATAAATATACATTTGTTTACATGAATCTAAGTAGTAAAAGATGTTTGAACTTATCCTGATTCTGGTTACCCTTTATTGTGTTTAGCTATCCAAGTTTTTGTTGTTGTTGTTTTCTTGTTGCTACTAACAGTCCTTTCCAGGGCATGTTGACAGCTTTGAGCTGACAGAGAATCATTATAATCAGTGTAGAAGATATAAAGTCACAATGAGAAAGGAATTCTTGTTTACAGTAGTGGGGACCACACACTGTGATAGTCTGCATTAGAAACTCAGCAGGAAGAGTGTGAAAAGCTGTAGCATTATAGTATGCATGGGGGCTTTTTGGTATGAATAGGTTGTATGTATTCAGGTACCTGTCTAACATGTAACAATCACAAAATATCATATTCAGCAGGGTCGTTATTGCTGCCACATTTAATATGTAGCCTCTTAATACTCCCCCGATCTCAAAATAAGAAGATACTACCTCAAATAATGGATTCTTCCTAACCATGACAGTAGTGGATTTCAACATACATTGCCACAAAAAGAGGAGCTTGAAGCAGAGACACGAATAAATCAAAACAATATAGAATAGGTATTATGTCAGAGCAAGGCTGTTCCTTCAAGTAATTAAGATAAGATAAGATGAAATGAAATGAAATGAAATGAAATGGAATGGAATGGAATGGAATGGAATGGAACGGAACGGAACGGAACGGAACAGAATAGAATAGAATAGAATAGAATAGAATAGAATAGAATAGAATAGAATAGAATAGAATAGAATAGAATAGAATAGAATAGAATAGAATAGAATAGAATAGAATAGAATAGAATAGAATAGAATAGAATAGAATAGAATAGAATAGAATAAATAAAATAAAATAAAATAAAATAAAATAAAAAACGAAACAAAACAAAACAAAACAAAACAAAACAAACAAACAAACAAAAAACTTTAAGCCAAAATGTAGAAACAAATATCTGAAACAAAAAGAACCAAAATTTTACCTCTATGCTCTTGTGTTTTTAATGTCATAATGAGCAAAAGCTCATAACAGCTCAAGATGGGTTCAAAAATACAGGAAGCATTCTCTGGGGTGATCACACATAGAGTAAAAATTCAAATCTGTGATAAATGTCTGAATTTCTTTTTATTTTTTAATTTGAATTTATGATATGAACTATAGACAGTTTGAAATTGCAAAGTAATCTCTAGGAGACAGAGATGAAACAGCGGAAGTTTGACTCCAAGGTCCTTATTATGGTAGCCAAAACAACATTTTATCCTTGTTATTACACAACAACACCACGCTGGAGGAATGTTAAGGTTACATAGAAAGGCACTTAAAAGTTGAGAATTACCAGAAGTACTTTTAATTTTCCCCAATGGAATGAAGGAATGTTACTGTCTTTGTTTTACAAATGAGGAACTGTAACAGACAAAGATTTAAGGCCAAAGTATTTGTTTATTTTGCCTGCCGAAATGGTGAAACCGTGAACCTCATTGTCAGAGAAAGGAGGATTTAATGGTGTAGATGAAATCTACTTTAGGTTAGACATTTGAAAGGCTTGAAATCAAACATATTAAGGTAGTGGAGGTGAATCCCAGAATACCAGAATCACAGAATCCCATCCTAAAAGTTGAAAGAACATCTCCTTTTGACTTGGAACTCAATAAACATTTTGGAAAACAAAACTGCCACAAAGAAAATGAAGAATGATCCACATTAGTAAACAACTGTGGATGAATATCTGCCCATAGCATGACAGACAGATTACTCACTATGTTAGTGTGGGAATAAAAATGTTGTTTTTGCAGTTACATTGTTTAAAGGTAAGGAATGTAGTATTGAGATATGCTTGCAGTGATAAGAAAACTTAGCAGGCGACCTTGTAAAATGCAGACGACCAGACTCCTTAGAACAATTAGGTGAAGATCATGGTGTCAAGTCAAGTCAGATAAGTGAAGAAACATTACCACTTCAAGCAGTAGAAAAAGTCAAAAGAAATTTGAAAATTAACAGGCCGGCAACTGAAGGCCATGTATTGTCTGTGAAGCATTGGATAGGTTGTGAACCTGGTCCCAGTCAATGGGGAAACAGGGGAGGGTCCCGGTCATCGAGAAATAAAGTTTATAAACTCTACTATGTGACTAGTAAGCACGTGTACTATGTGACTAGTGGGACGCCCGCCATTGCAATCGCAAATAAATTACTACTTCACTGAGATCCTTGCCTGAGCCTAAGTTATTGGCTACAGAGTGTTTCTCACAATTTGGGAGCTCATCTGGGAGCCAGTCACCAGTGGGGAGCCCCACCACCGCAGCAGCAGGAAGGCATACCCACTGATTTCAGTGGTCCTGTGCATCGACGGTGGCGGTTCTGCTGAGAGCTGACAGAGGGCCCAACACTGATTAAAGAGGCAGGATCCATGAAGTAGTGGGGAAGGGAAGGTAGGCACTCCGGGTTTAAGAATTTATCCGGTAACTGTGCACAGACCAAGGTAAGAAATATTAAGTATTGCCTTGGGGGTCGGGTGAGACTCTGTGTGACATGATTGAGATGTAGTTTTGTACGAAGCAAGTGTGGAGTCCTGATCCGCGGTTCCGTAACTCCGCAAGGGGCACGGCCGGAGACAGACGAAGAGTGAGATAAGAGAGAGAAAGGAAGTCTTGGGAAATTTGGTGTACAGTAAGCCCTTGCACGGTGAAGTGCTTGGCGGTACACCAGGGAAATTTGGTGTACGGTAGCCCTTGCACGGGGAAGTGATTGGCAGTACACCAGGGAATCTGGTAAACTCATAGGTGTGCGGTACCCCTTGCACGGTAAAGTGCTTGGCAGTACACCCCCATTTTCCAGAAATCGGAACGTTAATTTGTGGTACCCTGCAGGAGGGAAATTTCTGTAGCTGCACACTGACAAGGGTTAGGAAAAATGGGAAATATGAGTTCCAGGGGACAGGGAGATATCCCTGGGGGAGTGCCTACCGAAAGTTCTTCCTGAAGAATGATAAGAAATTGGAAAAATAATCCCAAAATTAGAGGAGATGATAAAAGAAGAAAATGGTTAAATATTGTGTATCAGTCTGGACAAAAGAACCAATTAAGGAAACAGCAGGATTTTGGCCAAAATATGGGTCTGATGAAAATTCAGGCTTTAAATTTATGTGTAAACAATAAGATTCCTTTTTTGGAGAAGGAGCCAAGTTATGCTCCCTATAATCCTAATATAGCACTGGTGGCAGCAGCAGTCACTCCAGGAAGGGAGACAGGAACTGCGATTAACACTGTCCCTAGAGAAGAGCGTGCTTTAGGCTCTGGCAAGAATTAGAACAAGGTAGAAGAGGTACTGAGAATTTTGCCTTCCCTGATACTAACAGTACTAACACTAACTGTGTATCCTCTTAGGCGAACTCCCCCCCCCCTCCCCCCCCCCCCTTACCCGCAGAGAGGTTAGGAGTTTTAAGACGGAGATGAAGCCTTTAATAGAGGACCCCATCAGGCTAGCTGAACAATTAGACCAGTTCCTAGGACCTAACTTACACTCTTGGGGGGAAATGATGTCTATACTAAGTATGTTGTTTACAGGGGAAGAAATGAGAATGATCAGGAGGAGAGCTGCTATACAAAAATGGGAAGGAGCTCATCCTCCGGGACCGGGGGTAATACTGGCAAAGCAGGGGGTGCCCACTTGCCGATCCTGGCTGGAGTGGTGATAGTGCACAGCACAGGGGTCATGTGGGAGACTTGGGGTCGGGGTGGGAGAGTGCTCGGGGGTGAGTCCCGAGGACCCGGTATCCCAAGGGCTCTTGAAAGTTCATTTTGTGATTAAGGCCTGCCAAGATACACAGAAGAGGCTCCAGAGGGTGGGAGGATGTAGTGAACAGTCACTGTGGGGGGCCCTCCTGCAGGAGGCCCTGAAAGTGTGTGTCAGGAGGGGAGATGAGAAGGAAAAACAGAGAGCGAAACTCAGGTAGTGAGACAGAAGGTTGGAGAAAGAGGAAGAAAATTTTCAGGGGGAGTCAGGGCCAGGATGGAAAGGAGAGGAAGAGAGATGAAGGAATGGCAGGCAAGGAAAGCTCAGGGACAGGCTTTGAAGTGTGGCCAGGCTGGTCACTTCAAACAGGAATATCCGGAGTGGAAGAAGGAAGAGAGAAGGAAAATAGGATGAAATATGGTAGACTGATATGTTGTTTCAGCATCTTGGAGGGAGAAAGGTATGGAATTAAGCTGGCCGTTGACTGAGACTTTGGTGAAAGTACAGGCTGGAGAAAGATAAAAAGAAGTGTTAAAAAGGGTTATTGAAGGTGTTAAAGGTGTGGTATGTAGTGTTTGACAGAGCTGTTTGAAGTTGAATGAGCAGGGAAAGAGGATGTAGGCATTATCTAAGCAACAGTCTAGAAGTTTTGGTATATTTGCTGTGGTGTTTGGTCAGTTTCCCAAGTATTGGGGGGGGGGGGGGGGGGGGGATGTAGCCTGCTCCACCAGGGACCTCTCCACAGGCTGCAGGGGGGCTTCAGCTCCGGCCCCTGGAGAGCCTCCTCCCCCTTCTTCTGTGCTGACTTTGGTGTCTGTGGGGAGGTTTCTTGCTCCTCATTCTCCCAGCTGCTGTTGAGCAGCAGGTTTTTGTTTGTTTGCTTGTTTTCGTTTTCTTGGATGTGCTCTCACAGAGGCACGGACTGTGTTGCTCATGGCTTGGCTCTGGGCAGCGGTGGGCCCCTTTGGGGCCGGCTGAAATTGTCCCTTATCTGCCACGGGGAGGCTTCTGGATTTTTCTCGCGGGGGCTGCCACTGCAGCCCCCCCTGAACTTTGCCATCGAACCCAATACACTGGGGCAGCTAGGTCATTACTGGCCTGTAAAGTATCAGGTATTAAATTAACTAATGAAACCCTAAAAAGTGATGGGGGTAGAAGGGCCTGGGATAACATTGACATTTTGGGGGGATACCAGGCTGAGACTAGGGGATAAAATGATCACTGGGCAATTACTGTACGTACCCAAGGCAGGGACTAACTTGTTGGGATGGGATTTGATGATGAAATTGGGCATTCAAATAGCAAATTGTTAGACTGGAATAACAGTGTTATTAATGGAGTGCTCTCAGGCCCTAAGAGCAAAGATATATTCACCTCTGACTGGAAAGACCCTGAAATGGGGATGGAAGCAACAATACAGATGGACAGTTTTACCTCAGGGGTTTACAGGGCCACCAGTTTATTTGGGCAATTTCTAGAACAGATTTTGGAGCAATTACAACCTCCTGAAGAGGTATTACTGTTACAAATATGTGGATGATCGTTTATTGTCAGGACAGGAGAAAAGAGTTGTGAAGGAAGCTACTAACAAGCTATTCAACTTTCTGGGAAAGCAGGGCTTGGGAGTATTGAAAAATAAATTACAGTATGTAGAAAGAGAAGTGAGCTATTTAAGACATCTAATGTCTGAGGGAAAACAAAGAATAAATCCAAAGAGGATTTAGGGAATTGTTGAAAACTAAGAAAGAACTAAAAAGTTTTAAGAGAAAGATTTTTATTTATTTATTTATTTGTTTGTTTGTTTTTTAAGGAATCAAGAGCCACGAAGTCTGAGGGAAAATGTATACTCCCTGATGGGAACGAAATGCTGAATAAAGCACCAATGAGGCAAATATGATGTTTTACATCAAGAGAGTCATTGGGAGGTGCAAGCAATGTGTGATGTTGTGCTAAAAAAAGTATGTCAGTGTAGGAATATATATTTTAGTGAAGCAAATATGCAGAGGATGTACCATATGTCAACAGGTAAATAAAAATGTCATCCTTAACCTACCTAGAGGACAATGGGAGCCAGGGATTCGACCTTTCCAAAGTACACAGGTAGACTTTACTGAGTTACCTAAAGCAGGGAGACTTAAGTACTTGTTTGTCCTAATTGACCATGTGACTGGATGGGTGTAAGCTTTCCCCTCGGTATCTGCCACTGCAAACACGGTGGCTAAGGTATCACTGGAGCAAATAGTCCCTAGATATGGGATAGTTGAAAACATTGATTCAGATCAAGGAAGTCATTTCACTTCACAAGTACTGCAAGGGTTAATGCAGGCCTTAGAGATTGAATGGGATTTTCATACCCCCGACACCCTTCCTCTTCTGGGAAGGTAGAGCGAATGAACCAGACATTAAAGAACAAATTAACTAAATTAGTATTAGAAATCCAACTTCTTTGGGTAAAATGCTTACCTTTAGCACTCCTACAGGATCAAACAGCACCAAGAAAGGATATAGGAATTTCACCATATGAGACGCTGTTCGTATTACCCTATCTGGGCAGAAGGGATGAGATACCACAATTCGAAACAAGAGAGTTTTCTTAAGAACTGTATTCTGGGGTTGTCCTCTTCTTTGTCATCTCTCAGGACCCGTGGGTTGTTGGCTCAAACCCCCACCACCATCAGCCAGGAAACTGGGTCCTGATTCGGACCTGGAAAGAATCAAAACTCTGGCCTGAATGGGAAGGACTATTCCAAGTACTATTAACCACTGAAACAGCCGTAAGAACTGCAGAAAAAGGTTGGACTCACTATACTCAAGTGAAGGCATCTGTCGACCCTAGTACCTGGGAAGCTGTTCTTACAGAAGACTTGGAAGTTGAAATCGAAGAGAAAAAAAATCTCATAGTGGACTCTCAGCAGGATAAAAGCTTACAATTGTAAACTAACCTTTTATTTTCACAGGTAACTAATGAGTGTGACTTGCAATTGAGAGAAAGGACTGGCCTATAGGGAATCGAAGTACTCCCAAGGGGTTTTTGTTCTAGTAGTAGTGTACGTATATCTTATTCTTTGTATTGATAATTATTTGGAAACCTAAGGGTTAAAAATAATGACAGGAAAAAATCAACTATTAATTTTGTTTCTGGTGATTGTAGGCCTCAGAGAAGGCCTTGGTCAAATGGCAACTTGGAAAAGGCATGACCAGATAATAGTAAGACGGGATACCCCATCAAGATATGGGTGAGTGTGACAGAGGGTTATGTACCACAATCTGTCATGTTTGATGCTTGTGAGGTGTTAGCTTGTGGAGATTTAAATGCCCAATGACAACTGAACAAAGAGAACAAATAAAGGGGAGAGACCCAACAGTCAGATTGAGAATAGCTGTATGGAAACAATCCTCTGTTTCCATCAGAGAAAGGGAGAAACTCAAGGAGAAAACAGGAGGCCCTCTTTGAAATGTGGCAGTTCAAACATTTGAGATTGAAACAGGGTATGGGGATGTGAATGCCTGGATAGAATGGGTCAAATATACTGTCCAGAGTCTCAAACATAACAATTGCTATGCTTGTGCCTCGGGACGACTGATTGCCCAGATAGTGCCCTTCCTATTGGGGTGGACCAAGGATTCCCAGGGGATGCAATGTATGATTGCATTGTACCAAGAAAAGACTGCCTGGGAAAATGAGGCCTGTAAGTCTCTCTCTTTGCTGTTCCCTTCCTTGCGTGATAGCAATATCAGGGTTCCCCCTGCATTCTCTACAGCTATAGGTAACCATACAGCTTGCCTCTCACGGCACAGTGTGAGTGCTACCTGGCATCTGGGAGAATTTGCCTTGTGCACAAGGACCTTGAATGCTACCAAGGACTTGATGGGAAACTACTCAAGAGTTGAGATCCCCAGGGCAGATCTCTGGTGGTACTGTGGAGTAAAGATCTTATGGTCCACCTTACCATCTAATTGGGGATGCACTCATGCACTTGTTCAATTAGGTATACCCTTCACCCTGGCATTTGGAAGAGAAACATCACAAATACCCAGAAGAAGTAAAAGAAGCTGAGGAGTATCATTTCATGAAAGAGTATACACAGATTCTATTGGGGTGCCTAGTGGAGTTCCTGATGAACATAAAGCCAGGAATCAAATTGCTGCAGGGTTTGAGTCACTGTTCTGGTGGGTAACTATCAATAAGAATGTGGATTGGATTAATTATATTTATTATAATCAGCAGAGATTCATAAATTATGCAAGAAATGCGATAAGAGGAATTGCTGAACAACTAGATGCCACCAGCAAAATGGCTTGGGAAAACAGAATAGCATTAGATATGATGCTCGCAGAGAAAGGAGGTGTGTGTGTGTGATACTGAGCAACCATTGTTGCACTTTTATACCCAACAATACTGCCCCGGATGGCACAGAAACTAGAGCATTGCAAGGGCTTACCACCCTTGCCAGTGAATTGGCAGAAAACTTAGGAACAGACACTTCCATCACAAGATGTTCGGAATATTGGTTTGGTAAATGGAAAGGGATAGTAATGTCCATATTTGCGACCTTGATCGCAGTAGCAGGAGTTTTGGCAGCCATTGGTTGTTGCATTATCCCCTGTGTAAAAGCACTAGTGCAGTGGTTAACTGAAACTGCACTATTGAAACAAATGACCATGAAGCCACCACCTTACTCAGATAAGATGATGATATTAGAGGAGATGGAAAGCAAAGAAAGTGAAGAAGAGGAAGATATCTACCAAATTACACCTTAGAGAAAAGTTTTGCAAAAATCAACAATTTATAAAGAAGAAAAGGGGGAAATTGTGGGAATAAAAATGTTGTTTTTGCAGTTACATTGTTTAAAGGTAAGGAATGTAGTATTGAGATATGCTTGCAGTGATAAGAAAACTTAGCAGGCGACCTTGTAAAATGCAGACGACCAGACTCCTTAGAACAATTAGGTGAAGATCATGGTGTCAAGTCAAGTCAGATAAGTGAAGAAACACTACCACTTCAAGCAGTAGAAAAAGTCAAAAGAAATTTGAAAATTAACAGGCCGGCAACTGAAGGCCATGTATTGTCTGTGAAGCATTGGATAGGTTGTGAACCTGGTCCCAGTCAATGGGGAAACAGGGGAGGGTCCCGGTCATCGAGAAATAAAGTTTATAAACTCTACTATGTGACTAGTAGGCGCGCTCCTGCTTGTGAGACACCCGCCATTGCAATCACGAATAAATTACTACTTCACTGAGATCCTTGCCTGAGCCTAAGTTATTGGCTACGGAGTGTTTCTCACATTCACGATCAGCTGTTTTAACCACAGAAACATTGCTGTGCTTTCTCCCTTGCCACAGGTGATCTGAGTTATCATCACAGTAATATCTGGGTATCTGACATTCTTTAAGAAAAAATCACCAAGGGAGTATAGAGAGCTATATCAAATGCATTTGCTCCATTAGCAGTCCTAAATCCCTTCCTAAAGTCATTTTATATACCTGCACTTATACACATACACACACATACACACACAAAGAATTTCCACACGCTGATCTCCCAAGATGCTTATTTCTTTGATTTTTCCTAGTGTCTAGTTTGGAAAATTGGAAACCAATTTCTCCAAAACGAGTCTGTTTCAGGAAGACCTAGCTCCAAGTACACTAGATGCAAGTTACTAAGTGCTATTTGTTTTTAGGCTGAAGGACAGGTCATGGATCCCTTTTATTTAGCAGTTGAAACATACTGATGTGAACCCCTAAGTGCCTACTTTTCTGTTTTCATCATCCATGTCCTGACAAACCTGAATGCTTAACTTCATTGTTACATTTTAGCATTGTTCACAAACTTGTGCTAAATGTGAATGATAGACATATTCAGTGTCATGATTTTCCCTCCCCCAAAAATTTTAGGACCAGGTCTTTCCCAAGTCTTTTTTTTCCCTTTGACACATTTTCCCAAGACAGTAACTTAGTCCTAGGTCTCCTCTACAAGATGGGATATAAGACTTACCCTTCCTTTTTTAAAGACTGGTCTGAAATTCCAGACTTGCAAATTCAATTCCTATTTCCAGAAGAAAGTGGAAAATAATTCAGTCTTCTAAGAAAGGAAAGCTGTCTGCTACTCAAAGTTAGGAATCTAGCCACCTAAAAGGGGGATTACTTAAATATTAACATTATTCAGACTGCTTCAAATCTAATTCCATAGTAGAAAATTTTATAATCAGGTAGTTAATATGTAAGATGAGGACTTCAGGAAACTACAGGCTGTCTAAAATGTCTCCAAATCTTAAACACTGCTTGTCAGTCTAGTCAGAGGGATTTTTTTGCCCTCTAAGGTAAATGTGCTATTCACTTCAGAGACAGAGAACTTAGACACAAGCTGCTAGTAAATGAAACAAAGTAAATGTATGTTTTGGTACTGAAACTCCATCATTCCTGCTGTCTAGGCAAAAAGTAACAAACAACAATTGAAAGAGCAGTACTTTCTCTGCTGAAGGGTAGGGAGGACCTATTGCAAGTAAGTAGTGGTGCAGGTAAGATTGAGTATTTAACTGAAAGAAACAATGCTTTAACAATTTTTCTCTTTCTTTTCTTCACTTTTTCCTTGTTGGTAGAAGTTGTAGCAGACTTCCATACATTATTATATTATCTCCTTTGTATGTCATCCTGAAGAATTCATTACAGGTGTTAAATGCATGTGTTTTTTTGTTCTTGTTGTACTCTAATGTCGGTCCTATCTAACAAAATTTCATTCTTATATGACCATGTGTGTTCTGTGTTTACATCTTTGTGGCCTTAGGTATTGTCTTGTGCTTTTATTTTCAAGGCTGTTCCTACACTCTTGACCTTTTTTACTCTTGGGGGATTGCTGTTACGCAACACATTTCAACAAAGCATATGAGGTAAGAACCTTACTGATAAACTGAAACCACAAATTGAATGTTCTCTTCTTCTCCTGGAGGCCTTGCAAATCTGTCAAGGTTTCAGAGCTCTTGTCAAGTTAGAGACAATCACCAGCTTCATTAAGTTTAACAAGAACAAGTGCAAGATTCTGCAGCTGGGATGGAGCAAACCTGAATAAATATACAGACTGGGGGGTGAGAAGCTGGAGAGCAGCCCCATCAAAAGGGATGTGGGGGTTCTGGTCAATGGCAAGCTGAATATGTGTCAACAGTGTGCCCTGGCAGCCAAAAGGGCCAACCTTTTCCTGGAGTGCATTAGGCACAATATAGCTAGCTAGTCGAGCAAAGTGATTGTCCAGTTCTACCCTGCACTAGTGTAGCCTCTCCCTGAGTGCTTTGTGCAGTTTTGAGCACCACAGTATAAGAAAGATATAAAACTATTAGAGAGGGCCCAAAGGAGGGCTACGAAGATGATGAAGGGTCTAGAGGGCAAGATGTGTGGGAAGTAGCTAAAGTCACTTGGTTTGTTCAGCCTGGAGAAGAGGATAGCTTCCTCATAAGGGGAAGCAGAGGGACAGGTGCTGATCTCTTCTCTCTGGTAACCAGTGATAAGACCCAAAGGTACAGCATGAAGCTGCATCAGGGGAGGTTCAGATTGGGTATTAGGAAGGGGTTCTTCACCAGGAGAATAGTCAGTCACTAGAACAGGCTCCCTAGGGAAGCAGTGACAACACCAAGACTGTTGGAGTTCGAGAAACATTTCAACACTTTAAGATATATGGTTCAATTTTTGGGTGGTCCTGTGTGGAGCCAGGAGTTGGACTCAACAATCCTTGTGTGTCCCTTCTAACTCAAGATATTATATGATGCTATGAAAATGAATTTATCAATGTACTATACTGAGAAGAGGCATTTTCACTTCTTTCCCCAAGACAGAAAAACTATGCAGCAAAGAGATGAAGGATTACAAGAAGAGGAGCAAAGATAGGAGCAAAGTCCACACTGTTGACTTCTGTTACTGTTGTAGTGGTTTTGTTTGTTTGCTTGTTTGTTTACTTGTTTTCCTTTATAATCTATAGCACCTATATGGGAAGAAGAAAGCCTTAGTAACTGTTCCCAAGACTATATTTTCCCTGCCACCTGTTTAACGCAAATTAGATACCTAAATTCTACATAACTCCTTTAAAGAATCTCAGTATTTGTCAAAGACCCTAGTGTGATGGGCTAGCAGAGGAGAATTTGGTAACGCCCTTTACAACTGTAATTCATTAACCATCAGACCATGCTGCCTCTATAATATTATTGAGATGAAATTGAACTCACTTTATTAAGTAGAAATATGTCATTAACTGTGTTAAAACAAGCTCCAGTATAAAATTTATGCCACATCCAGAGTTACATTATTACATAAAATTAAAATACTTTTCCTCAAAACAGTTCTGCATGAGTTCTCATTGTTACATGCCTAATGCAGTATTCTATGTATTCAATTTCAGAACTAGCAAGTAACAATAGAAAAGCCTAAATTCTCTAGATAACTAAACAAATTAAACATTCTATAACTCCTAACTGCTCACATAACAACATAAATTAGGTTTGTATAAACATTCTATGTGTTACATTCAACTGTGCCAGCTACCCTAATTGCCTGGTCTGATAGGATTGTAACTTGGAGAAAGTAAGGTGTTATTTTGCATTAATCCATAGCTCTTAGCTTTTTTTTTTCCTTTTTTTTCTTTTTTTTTTCTTTTTTTTTCTTTTTTCTTTTCTCCTAAATGACATCAAAGGAGGATGATTAGAGCAACCAATACACCTCTATCCCTATTAATATCAACATTTTGAAGAAAAAAATGCACGTTCATTGAAATGAAAATTTGATATGTGAAAGTTAGTTTATTTCGTATGAAAAACTAAACTGTATTTTAAGGATTTGTGTACAATGTAAACATGTGAAATACATAGCCGGGCATAATAATAATAATAATAATAATAATAATAATAATAATAATAATAATAATAATAAAGTGTTCTTTAAAGAAGAATGTTGACAGCAATATTGCTTCCTTCTGGTGTATTAGTAGTCCTGGCTGTGACAGAACACTAATGTCGAGGAAATCTCATTAAAAATCCTTTCCTTTCGTAGATAATGGACTGTGTGGCTCACCTGTGCTGCTGTTGGTTTTCTGATCTGTGCTTTCCAATTTTAGTCACTGAATAAGGTTTGCTTATTAGCAAAATCTTCTGGCAAGAGTATGTAGAACTGTATTAAACATCTGATGTTTAGAAAATATATCTGATTGCACTTCTGATACTTTTTTTTTTTTTTTTAAATCAGGGTTAAATCCAAACTATTTATATATGAATGAATAGCTGTGAAGTGAATTTATTTACAAAAAAGCATGTGGTTTTTGCCAATTATGGTATGGTGGGTATCGTTTTCTGTGAGACTGAAGATCTAACAGCAAGACAAAAAATAGACTTATAATATTTAGATTTTATAAAACTTAGATTTATAAAATTACAAAGAGTGAAAAATACATGGATTTTATTAAGAAAAGATGCTATCTGAATCATATATTTTATTTAACTTCATATAAATACAGCCAGTTGAAGAAGCCAATTTAAAAATGGCAAGTATTGAGTGAGTTGGGAGTCTCTGGAGATGCAAGCCCGAGTTTTATCCATCTGTTGAACTCCCAGAACACAAACACCAAAAAGAAAGTATTTTAAAGTACCTTTTGCTAGAACCCACAGTAACATTATTGTTAAATGTGATCAATGGTTTAAATGAAAATGCAGGGTAAGGTTTATGGAAGAGGTAATTAAACTATACAATGTATTTGGCAAGAAGTAAGCAAAAAATGAAAAGACTGGACTTCAGGCACACAGAAGCCTTAATTTTCCAACTAGATTGTTGATTTAATGAAAGATGTTATCCCTTCCTATGAAATTTCCTCATTTATAATGCATTTTCTTCTGGGAAAATACATACAATAGCTCAAAGGAAGTTCGTTTCATAGAATCATAGAACAGCTTGGGTTGGAAGGGACCTTAAAAATCACCTAGTTCCAATCCCCCTGCCATGGGCAGGGATGCCACCCACTAGATCAGGTTGGCCAAGGCCCCATCTAACCTGGCCTTAAACACCTCCAGGCATGGAGGCATCCACTGTTCTGAGCAACATATTCCATTGCCTCACCACCTTCTGAGTGAAGAATTCCCTCCTAACCTCTAATCTAAATCTCTCCTCTTTTATTTGAAAACCGTTCCCCTTGTCCTATCATTATCTCACTGAGCAAAAAAACCAAAAAGTTGCTCTCTCAGCCTTTCTTCATAGGAGAGGTACTTTAGCCCTCTGATCATCTTTGTGGTCCTCCTCTGGACCCGCTCTAACAGATCAACATCCTTCTTGTGCTGGGAGCCCCAGATGTGGATTCAGCATTCCAAGTTGGACCATACAAGGGCACACTAAAGGGGGACAATCACCTCCCTTGACCTCCTAGACACTCCTCTGTTGGTGCAGCCCAGGATGCAGTTGACTTCCTGGGCTACAAGTGCACTCTGCTTGCTCATGTCAAGCTTTTTGGCCATCAAAACCACCAGGTCCTCTTCTGCAGGGTTGTTTTCATGCCATGTGCAATTACAGAACCCAATGTCACAGGAAGTTCTGGAGGCCTAAATGAGTTCAAAAGGAACTTGACAAGATCATGGAAGGTAGGTCCAAATGGGACTGTTAAATATACCACACCAAAATTCATACTTATGTTTGAGAATTTCCAAAGCTCCATTCATGGAAGCTCGGAGAACAAACCTGTAAAGGATGACAGCAGTTGTCTTGCTCCTGTACAACCTGGGAGAAAATCCTGAGTCAGACCCTCCTTTTGCAGTTTTCTTACTATCAAGACCACTTAGGCATGTACATTTAAGCATTCGATATAGGTTAACTGAAGGCAGTGGTTTGAGACCTAAAGTTTCACATTGCTAAATTTACATTACAAGTTCTCAAAGTGTACAACTGCATTACATGAATTGAATATTCAAAATGAATTGAATATTCAGAAAGCAAGATAAGTATATACGTTCCCCAGATCACAGTTATCATCTACCCAGTTTAAAATATTATACACACACATACTACCACAAACGTTTTTATATATGAACAAAAATATTATATATATCTATGGAATAGATTAGATGTAGAAAACACTGTTCCCTGAGATACATATTAATTTTAAAATTAGACAGTTACTGAACAAAAATGAAGAATTAACAGGACAAGAATTAGCAGCAGTTCTTTATTGGAATAATATCTTAACGTCTGAGCTATGGATAACTTCCAGTTGCTTTCTGTTATCTCCCTCCTCTTCTCTTGCCTTCTGGCTGCACAACACTCTAGTTTCTGCTGGTAGGAGCTGTGAATCCACCATTTCCATTTCACAGTTGTTGTACAAAAGGTAGATACTACTACATTATCCTCTTGTTTTCTGATACAGAAAAGAAAAAAAAAATAGTTTGGTTATACATACCTTCACTTGAGAACAAGACATGGATCACCGAAAGGAGGAAACAGCTCTGAAGACATGTTTATGTAGTCATTGTAGTAAGTCCCTAAATATTCCCTTTGAGGCTTACCATCTGAACCATGAACCTAATAAAATGCAACATGATATAATTTGGAGTTTCTCTGAAAGTTAAGCATAGCACTTCAGGTAATGTTCAGGATCAGAAACAAAATCTGATGTTCTTGCTTCAGGGATAAAGGGCTGTAACAGGTTGAAGCAGGTGAAACACTCCCATCTGAGTGGTGTTTAGGAAGTTGCTTTTTACTTAGCAAACAACTCCCAGATAAAGCAATAAATTTGACTGGATGGAATTCCCCGTTCATTTCCAAGGAAATGTGAAATTTTTGGTTGTGGGATTTACTAACATTTCTATTTTTTTTCCTTTTCCTTTTCCTTTTCCTTTTCCTTTTCCTTTTCCTTTTCCTTTTCCTTTTCCTTTTCCTTTTCCTTTTCCTTTTCCTTTTCCTTTTCCTTTTCCTTTTCCTTTTCCTTTTCCTTTTCCTTTTCCTTTTCCTTTTCCTTTTCCTTTTCCTTTTCCTTTTCCTTTTCCTTTTCCTTTTCCCTTTCCCTTTCCCTTTCCCTTTCCCTTTCCCTTTCCCTTTCCCTTTTGTCTCTCTTTCTCTTTCTCTTTCTCTTTCTCTTTCTCTTTCTCTTTCTCTTTCTCTTTCTCTTTCTCTTTCTCTTTCTCTTTCTCTTTCTCTTTCTCTTTCTCTTTCTCTTTCTCTTTTCTTTCTCTTTCTCTTTCTCTTTCTCTTTCTCTTTCTCTTTCTCTTTCTTCTCTCTTTCTCTTTCTCTTTCTCTCTTTCTCTTTTCTCTTTCTCTTTCTCTTTCTCTTTCTCTTTCTCTTTCTCTTTCTCTTTCTCTTTCTCTTTCTCTTTCTCTTTCTCTTTCTCTTTCTTTCTCTTTCCGCTGTTCCTTTCTCAGTTCCTTTTTCTTCTTCTGTTTTGTTTTGAACTAACTAGAATTGCTCACTAAGCCTTTCCATACTGAAAGTAATTTAAGAAGCTGTTCTTTGATGCCTTTCAGCTATTAGGTTCCAACTCCCAGCTTAGACTCTATAACTGACTATGTGTAGACAGGCTTAGTTTATGTTAACATATCAAACATGGACATAAATTTGATGTGTTAGCAGGTCTGTTCTGATTAAACTTAGGCTCAAGAACTTAATTGCGTCACTGTATAAGCACAACCTTTATCAGATTGCTAACCTGCAGAGAAGGGCAGGAAGTCAAATGTCTATTGTATACATGATTTTATATTGTTTAGTCTTATAGACTACACTCATTCGGCTTCAGAAAACACTTATTTCTTTCCAGTGATTCCACAGAGAATCCCTCACTCTATAAAGCTGGAATACATTTATGGGGCCGGCACTTTCTTTTAAGTATCAGAACTGAAAATTGCAATTCTCTCTGAAAACAACCAGTGTGTATCTTGTCCTATATGTCTGCTCTCGTAGTTGAAGATAGATATCTTTTTATGTACGAAATCCTAATACATTTTGTATAGATGGAAGAGGAACAGAACTTCTGCTAATAGAGTTCTCTTTTCTTCTGAGTACCTAATTATGTCCAGTGGGGAGATGCTCCCATTCAATAGCTCGGTAAGACTGCTGGAGAAGACTATGGGAAATTCTTGACAAGAACAGAGGAAGTGTACTCAAGCCATAGTAGCAGAAAGAAAAAAAGCATTCCAAAGTAAACAGAGGAGACAGTCTAGTATTTCACCCAGTACCCTGAGCTGGTGGAAGGGGATGGGGAGCAGAACGTGGCCCTCGTAATCCACGAGGAAATGGTTGGCAACCTGCTACACCACTTGGATGTACGCAAGTCGATGGGGCCACATGGGATCCACCCGAGGGTACTGAGAGAACTGGCGGAAGAGCTGGCCAAGCCGCTTTCCATCATTTATCAGCAGTCCTGGCTATCGAGGGAGGTCCCAGTTGACTGGTGGCTAGCAAATGTGACGCCCATCTACAAGAAGGGCCAGAGGTTGGATCCGGGAAACTATAGGCCTGTTAGTTTGACATCAGTGCCAGGGAAGCTTGTGGAGGAGATTATCTTCAGTGTCATCACATGGCATTTACAGGGCAACCAGGCGATCAGGCCCAGTCAGCATGGGTTTATGAAAGGCAGGTCCTGCTTGACAAACTTGATCTTCTATGACAAAGTGACATGCTTGGTGGTTGAGGGAAAGGCTGTGGATGTGATCTACCTTGACTTCAGTAAGGCTTTTGACACTGTTTCCCACAGCATTCTCCTCAAGAAACTGGCTGCCCTTGGCTTGGACTGGCATACGCTTCGTTGGGTTAGAAACTGGCTGGGTAGCCAGGCCCAAAGAGCCATGGTGAATGGAGTTAAATCCAGTTGGAGGCCAGTTACTAGTGGAGTCCCCCAGGGCTCAGTACCAGGGCCAGTTCTCTTTAGTATCTTTATCGATGATCTAGATGAGAGGATCGAGTGCACCCTCAGTAAATTTGCAGATGACACCAAGTTAGGTGCGTGTGTCGATCTGCTCAAGGGTAGAAAGGCTCTGCAGGAGGATCTGGATAGGCTGGACCGATGGGCTGAGGCCAACTGTATGAAGTTCAACAGGGCCAAGTGCTGCAACCTGCACCTAGGGCACAACAACCCCAAGCAGAGCTACAGGCTGGGAGATGAGTGGTTAGAAAGATGCCTGGTAGAGAAGGACCTGGGAGTATTGGTTGACAGTCAGCTGAATATGAGCCAGCAGTGTGCTCAGGTGGCCCAGAAGGGCAACAGCATCCTAGTTTGTATAAGAAACAGTGTGGCCAGCAGGGCTAGGGAAGTGATTGTCCCCCTGTACTCGGCTCTGGTGAGGCCGCACCTCGAGTACTGCATTCAGTTTTGGGCCCTTCACTACAAGAATGCTATCAAGGTGCTCGAGCAAGTCCAGAGAAGGGCACAGAGCTGGTGAGGGGTCTGGAGAACAAGTCTTATGAGGAGCGGCTGAGGCAGCTGGGATTGTTCATCCTGGAGAAGAGGAGGCTCAGGGGCGACCTTATTGCACTCTATAGATACATTAAAGGAGGCTGTAGAGAGGTGGGGATTGGTCTATTCTCCCATGTGCCTGGTGAGAGAATGAGGAGGAATGGGCTAAAGTTGTGCCAGGGGAGGTTTAGGTCATATATTAGGAAAAACTTCTTTACTGAAAGGGTTGTTAGGCATTGGAATGGGCTGCCCAGGGAAGTGGTTGAGTCACCATCCCTGGAGATCTTCAAGAGACATTTAGCTGTAGAGCTTAGTGATATGGTTTAGTAGAGGACTTGTTAGTGTTAGGTCAGAGGTTGGACGAGGTGATCTTGGAGGTCTCATCCAACCTATATGATTCTGTGATTCTGTATTATCTGCATGGAGCTGCTGAGTGCAATGTATTCTAAAGTGAAAGGTGTTCCTTTCCCATGAAGTAGAGTAGGTTTTATTCAATTGAAAGAGTAGTTTTCCTTCTCCTTACATTGTGATAAAGCATAATATTGGGAATATTTTGGTCTCTTCCAACATGCATTTCAAAGCAAATGTGCAATAGGTCCGCTAGAATGTTTTGGCTGACTCAGAGTCCCACAACAATAAGCCTTCATGCTTCATGCTAGACCTTCACAAGTTTTATAAAATAGGATTTTTGAGGAGAAGCAAGTCTCTGTGCTGCGATATTTAGTAAAAATAGTTCGGGTGTCTCCATGAAAATTAAATGGTTTAGGCTACTACAACAAGGGAGGTTCAAACTGAATATCAGGAAAAGGTTTTTAACCGAGAGGGTGGTCAGGCACTTGCAAAGGCTCCACAAGAAAGTGGGACATCATGCCTGCCAGAGTTCAAGAAGCATTTGGACATCACTCTCAGACACATGATCTGATTTTTTCTTTTGGGAGGGGGATGGTCCTTCAGGGACCAAGGAATTAGACTCAATGATTCTTGTGGGTCTATAATTCTTCTATAATTCTATGATAATTTGATAGTCATTCCATAAACAGTTATTTAGTTGCATGTCTATGATGTCTGCAGTTCATCTCATTTAATGACACAAGTCAATCTAACTCAAACTGGCACGAATGTCTTCAAGCTGGTTTTTAATGTCCTGTGCATTATTTAGTCCCAAGAAAGAGGAACATAGGGACTGGATCAAAAAGTGTCCCAGTCATACAAGTTTCATATACACTAAGTTTATTAAAGAAGAATATAAAGAGTTAAAAACAAGTAAATATTCTGTTGGATGTAACTTTTTATCTTTCAGAAATAATAGGCTTTGTATATATGTTAAACTAAAAAAAAAAAAAGTTACACAATTTAAGGTAAACATAATAAAAAGTTTTTTTGTTGTTGTTGTTGTTTTTTTTTTTAAACCAGAGATACAAAGATGCTTTTACTTAGTAGCCTCTAATAATTCTCAAAAAAAAAAAAGTAAATACAAAAAAAAAATAGACTAGTTAATGCTGACTAGTTAATATTTTGTTGTTCATCAAGAATACTGAATAATTAGAATTGTCTGTTTACAGTGTTCTAACTGGAAAATACAATATTTTGCTCAAATGTGATAATGTAGTTTGTGTGAAGCATTAAAAGAACCTAAAATTCTATGCCACAAAAACATTAATAATAATAAATTAATAAATAAATAAAATAAAATATATATATACTTTTTTCCATTTACAAAAACTGATGTTGGTTTATTTTACAGTATTAAATATTTGTTGGATGGAGTGAGATGATGCAAGATCTTCTTGAATAATATTTAGTAAAATACATAAATAAATAAGTAAATATGGTATAGTTTATTGCTCTGAGATTCTCAAAATACAACAAATGATCCAATAATGTTACAAGAAGGGAAGGAAATATTCAGTTATACTGAATAGAATCAACCATCCTAGAATCACTTTGACGTTATTTCTTTACTTCTGCCTTGTGTAACATGTACTTCGAAGTCCATTTCTCTGTTTCAGAAGTTATCTACCTCAAACCCACCAGAAAAGCTTTCAATCTTTCATTTGTTATTCCATTTCTTTATTAACATGTATCTAAAATGTTTTGCAAACCATCATCTTCCAAGATGTTTATCGTCACGTAAAAGGAGGCAGAGAGCTCAGTTCAGCTCTCCACATATTTCTTTTCATATTTGTGGTGTCTTTGTTTCTACTCCTGGCCTACAAAATCTAGTAAATCCACCTGAAAATGGGGATGTCCTATGGTGAGATTATATAAAATCACATAGCTTTACATTTTAAGTACACTGATTCATTTTTTGTTTCAATCAATATGCAATATACATATAATAATGTATGTAGAACTAAATATCTCTCATTTTTTTTGGGGGGGGGATATTATTAATAGCTTATTTTCAATAAATTGAAATATTAAGACTCTAGTGTCTTGTATTTTATTGCTTTTTTCATCTTTTTAAGATACTGCATTAAATGGAGTTAAACACACAACACATGCACACATAAATACATATACATATATGTATATGCATGTATATATATACATGTATATGAGACACTTATTGCCCCAACAATGTAAATATAGAAACAGAACTTTCCGCTGACACCAGAAAAATATTAATATTTAAAACTGCTTTATGCCTTTTTCTACTGTTGATAATGGTTTTCCTTAAAAGAGCTCTAAGAGACATTTTGAACAGATGGTAACTGGTTTGCTCTATCCTGCATCTCTTCACAACTGCCATAGAGCTTTGCCATTCATTAATCTTCCATAGACTTCCAGTAGCACAGCTAAATTACACACATATAGACACTGAGGCCAGCACTGCTGTCAAGCTTAAAATTAAACTGAAGTGCACTGTGCCAAGACTTTTAACCAAACTCTACTATAAAACAGTTAGATAAACAAACATTTAGCTTGGATCCTGACCCATGAATGTTCACTCCTAAAAGAGGGAGCACTAGCTGGTCATTATATCTAGGGCATTCTATGCAGCAAGTGTAGCTGCAATTTGTAAGTGGGAATAAAACCAGAAAACATCTGGTTTGAATTCACCTTGACTCATTAAGGTTTAAGGAGAGAGCTATTTCCTCTATGTTCAAAACCACAAGGGGAAAAAATACATATAACCACAATACCCCTTGTGATCCTTGTATTTGTAATGAGGTCTCTACACAGCAGGTGATAACTAAATAAAATTGTAATCCATTTTCTTGGATTAGACATTAGGCCACAAATGCTTGTTGCTTGGAAAACAAACACATGCATCAAATTCCTAACCTCCCATGCTTCATGTTGAATAAAATAGCTCTAGTATATACAGCTTATGAACTTTGCCAAAGTTTCTCCTGATTTTTTTTTCTCTAGTTTATTTTTAGTTCTAGTTATAGGTCAAACTGTATTTATTTATTTATTTATTGAATTATTTCTCACAGAAGTGTTCATAACTTTGCTGTCCGCCATTTCAGAAAATCAATATTATCACCTGTAGTGAACTTTGCTCTTGATTCTGCACAGTGCTTAAAAGTCTGCTGTGCCATTTCCCTCTTCTCTCTCCTCCACCATCACTACTTGATGCATTGTCAGAAGATATGGTACATTAACAAACTAAACAATGCAAGCAACAGCAGTTATAACAGTGTAGATATACATATTACATGTATGAACAGATGTTCCCAAAATCCAAAACTAAAATGTTTCGTTAACTAGGATAACAAAGATGCACTGTAAATAATTACAGTGTTCCTTCAGTCTTTCTTTTCTGTTCTTTATTCCTTTTGTTTTTCCATGGAAAAATAATGAAGATTATGTTTTTACTTCACAAAGTTTTAATGACTAATCTAATTGTTATCTTACAAATGCAAATTTGAGGTTTTAATTTAGAACTACTGCTATCTTTTAATTGCATCAGTTTTAGTGAAGAGTTAGTATTACGGTGCAATCTCTATAATCGCTATAATTATGGAGATTTCTGCAGTGGGAATCATAGAGCTCTAGATGTAATATATCTGAATTTTTCCATTTACCTTAATATATTTTGTTGCAAAATACCCCCAAGTTCAGTTATACTAAACTGCAAAGTTATAAGAGAATTATTTTTGAAAATTATTTTTAAATGCTGAATAATTTTAAATCAGAGAATCACAGAATCACAGAATAGTCTAGGTTGGATGAGACCTCCAAGATCACCTCGTCCAACCTCTGACCTAACACTAACAAGTCCTCTACTAAACCATATCACTAAGCTCTACAGCTAAATGTCTCTTGAAGATCTCCAGGGATGGTGACTCAACCACTTCCCTGGGCAGCCCATTCCAATGCCTAACAACCCTTTCAGTAAAGAAGTTTTTCCTAATATATGACCTAAACCTCCCCTGGCACAACTTTAGCCCATTCCTCCTCATTCTCTCACCAGGCACATGGGAGAATAGACCAATCCCCACCTCTCTACAGCCTCCTTTAAGGTATCTATAGAGTGCAATAAGGTCGCCCCTGAGCCTCCTCTTCTCCAGGATGAACAATCCCAGCTGCCTCAGCCGCTCCTCATAAGACTTGTTCTCCAGACCCCTCACCAGCTCTGTGCCCTTCTCTGGACTTGCTCGAGCACCTTGATAGCATTCTTGTAATGAAGGGCCCAAAACTGAACGCAGTACTCGAGGTGCAGCCTCACCAGAGCCGAGTACAGGTGGACAATCACTTCCCTAGCCCTGCTGGCCACACTGTTTCTTATACAAACTAGGATGCTGTTGCCCTTCTGGGCCACCTGAGCACACTGCTGGCTCATATTCAGCTGACTGTCAACCAATACTCCCAGGTCCTTCTCTACCAGGCATCTTTCTAACCACTCATCTCCCAGCCTGTAGCTCTGCTTGGGGTTGTTGTGCCCTAGGTGCAGGTTGCAGCACTTGGCCCTGTTGAACTTCATACAGTTGGCCTCAGCCCATCGGTTCAGCCTATCCAGATCCTCCTGCAGAGCCTTTCTACCCTCGAGCAGATCGACACACGCACCTAACTTGGTGTCATCTGCAAATTTACTGAGGGTGCACTCGATCCCCTCATCCAGAGGGGATCCCCTCATCCATAATATTTTAGTCAATATTTTTCTATTTAAATATTGCTATATTTCTATTTAGTGTGCACTTTGCACAGATATTTAAATGTCCAGTGTCCCATATTAATGCAAAGTAAAGAAATTAAGTCAATTATTTAAACTACTCACATCTTCTGAACTTGCTACACAATACTGCATACAAATGACATTCCTGTACTAAGTAGAACTGCTTGTAATCCATACCAGCAAAATTACTTGTCACTAAAAAGTTGTAAGATATTCTTTACATTTTTTTTATTTCTGCTTTTTTTTCCTCACAGTTTCTTCTTTGGTTATTGATCATATAATAATAAATAAATAAATAAATAATATAAATAAACAACAACAACGCGAGCACAATCTGTGAAGAATTCCTCCTGAACTTTAGGCAGTTTTTCTAAATTTGTAGACAGAATGAAACAATGTTCAAATAGTCAAGAAGTCATGATCTCTCTTTTACTTCCTAAGGTTTTTGTGGTATTTCAGAATATAACTTTTTAATATAAATTTGGTTACTGTATTTGTTAGTGGAAAGCAAATAATAGGTTGCACAGAACATCTAATATTTGTGGAGTAATTTCTTCTTGTGGATTTTGAGGAGGGGGAGAGCAAGGGGCTAGTAGGGCTAAGATGCACTTTGTGAGAAACTGCCATCTCATGGTTAACAGATGGAAACAGAATTAAAACTACTGAACACTTACCAGCTCCAACGATTCCAAGGATTCTTCAAGCTTGTAGAATAAAAACAGAACCCTACCTTAGATTTTCCTCCACAGAAATTATTTGTCACTTTGTTGTCTAAGGCTGTATCTATAGTAATGGACAGACTAATTGGACCATTCTTTAGCATGCATTATTAGTATTGCATTCATACTGATAAACTGATGCTCCCTAAAACTGGAAACTATAACCACAGTGTGTTCTGGGAACTGTCCTTTTCTCAGACTGTGGTTGGGATTTTTTTTTTCTTTTTTTTTTTTTTTTCCAACTAGCCAAAAACATGCAAGAAGTGACTCAACAGTGTAGACTACATTACTTCAGTGGACAGAAAAAGTTCCTTGGACCTATTTAATATACTACTATAGATGCAGCCCAAAAGACCAGTAAGCAGAACCTTGACATGACTGTTGTCCATTGCTACTGTTGCATAGGAAATATAACTTTTCACTCTTTTTGTATGTGAGTTTTGAATGTGATTTTATATTTAATAAGGGTCATTGAAAAGTTCACTACCTGGAGTAGATGTGGAAATTATGAGTAATATAGGTAGTCTGCTTCTCCAAAATAAATACATTAATGAGAACACTAAGAACTACAAACCAGCAATATCTGCATATTATTACTTTTTATTGTTTTACTAGTATAGCCCAGTAAATATGCAGGAACTTTACAGACAAGTGGAAGACATTCCTGACTTGAAAAGCATGCACTCTAAGACAAAAGAGATAACATTATGAAGGTGTTAAGACCTGGATAAAGGAATATAATAAGAGGTGAGAGAGTGAATATTTTCTTACAGTGGATTGACAGAGACTGACAAAATAATGATGTAATTACTGCATTTTGCTATTTTGGTACCAATATTAAAGAGATTATTTCAACCTTATGGAATAGATTTTTTTATTTTTATTTTTTTTTCCCTGAAGAAAGTTTAGGAGGAAAAAACACTTTAAGTTTCTTTGTACAGTGAGCATTATTTTTACAAAAAGTAATTGTAGTAATGTATGTTCTAAAACCAACTATGTTGAGCACAGCTACTTGTCTTTGTTTTTAACTCCAGATGAAATGTAAACAATTAGAGGTTAATAAAGAAAAAAAAATGTTTTGAAGAAAGATTATAGCAAGATAGTGAATTTATCTATTAATTGTCTGAGGGTAAATTCACAGAAAGCTGCTTTTGTTGGCTTTTGTTATCTAACTGAGAGCAATGAGTTTCTGATTGTTTTTCTGCTGATAATCAAGTCACTCATCAGGTTCTTTAAGGATTAGGCATCATTAAATGCTTGATAAATATATGACTCATTATTTAAGATTTTTTTTTTTTGTCAGTAATGTGCAATATATACCCTCAGTCCAGTATCAGCTTGCTATTCAAGGGCTAGTATGGGATGGAACACATTTTCCTCCTAGTGGAAGTACCTTGGGGGCCAAGTATAAGGAAAGATCTGCAATATTTTCTCATGCCTCTTAGGGCTGAAAGGCCCTGGTATAACAGATGTGAAAAAAGTGGTCTAAGCTTCCTAATGTGTTTGGAAACTGTTTTTGTCTTGTGTGCTTGCATTCCAGAGCTTTTAAATATAAATGAACCCAAACAACTCAATGTAAACATTGGCCAAAAATTTCTAAATCTCACAGTTCACATTTAACACCATAAACTTGTCACCTTTACTAAAATGTTGAACTTATTCCAGTATTTTTTGCTTTAAATTCTGTGTTCTCTCACAGCAAAACACAATAAACTTATCTCAAGCATTCCCTGTGATTTCTTCCCAAAATCTTGGGAATGTAAATCTTTCCTGATTTAAAAGTTCAGTGAGTGTTTTTAGGAACGTATTAATGTTTGATATTAGGTATTGGATTTTCTAACAAGCATAGCTGTAAAGATATCAGTATATGATCCAAATGTTAAAGTAACTGAAGTTTAGTGATGCATAGTTCTTCACTTGTGCTGCAAGAGAAAATCATGTTATTATTTTTAGGCCATCTTAAATGCAACATAAAATGCTTTCTTTTACTAAACATTTTAATTTACAACACATTTCACACATATTAGCGATAACAAAGAAGGTATGGCAGGCTATAGGCTCTTCAGAAGGGACAGGCAGCACAAAAGGGGTGGTGGTGTGGCTCTCTATATTAGAGTGTTTTGATGCTGTGAAACTCGAGGCTGGGAATGTTAAGGTTGAGTCCCTGTGGGTTAGGATCAACGGGAAGGACACAAAGGCAAGTATCCTGGTGGGGGTCTGTTATAGACCGCCAAATCAGGATGAGGAGACGGATGAGGAATTCTACAAGCAGCTGGCAGAAGTTGCACAGTCGCCAGCACTTGTTCTCGTGGGGGACTTCAACTTCCCAGACGTATCCTGGAAATACAATACAGCTCAGAGAAATCAGTCTAGGAGGTTTCTGGAGAGCGTGGAAGATAGCTTCCTGACGCAGCTGGTTAGTGAGCCTATTAGGGAAGGTGCCCTGCTTGACCTTCTGCTCACAAACAGAGAAGGAGTGGTGGGAGATGTGGTAGTTAGGAGCTGTCTTGGGCAGAGTGACCATGAAATGGTAGAATTCTCTCCTCTTGGTGAAGTCAGGAAGGGGATCAGTAAAATTGCTATATTGGACTTACAGAAGGCAGACTTTGAGCTGTTCAGGACATTGGTTGGCAGAGTCCCTTGGGAGGCAGCTCTGAAGGGCAGAGGAGTCCAGGAAGGCTGGACTTCAAGAAGGATTTCCTTCTTGAATGCTTCAGGAAGGAAATCTTAAAGGCTTAGGGGCAGTCTGTCCCCACGTGCCCAAAGACAAGCCAGCGTGGAAGAAGACCAGCCTGGCTGAACAGAGAGCTGTGGTTAGAGCTTAGGGAAAAAAAAAATAAAAAATAAAAAAAAATGGAGGGTTTATGATCTTTGGAAAAGAGGGTGGGCCACTCAGAAGGATTATAAGGATGTTGTAAGGCTGTGCAGGGACAAAATTAGAAAGTCCAAAGCTCATCTGGAGCTCAATCTGGCTACTGCTGTTAAAGATAAGAGAAAATGTTTTTATAAATACATTAACATGAAAAGGAGGACCAAGGAGAATCTCCATCCTTTACTGGATGCAGGGGGAAGCCTAGTGACAAGAGATGAGGAAAAGACTGAGGTGCTTAATGCCTTCTTTGCCTCACCCTTTAGCGGCAAGACCAGTTTTTCTCTAGACACCCAGTACCCTGAGCTGGTGGAAGGGGATGGGGAGCAGAATTTGGCCCTCACAGTCCACGAGGAAATGGTTGGCAACCTGCTACACCACTTGGATGTACGCAAGTTGATGGGGCCACATGGGATCCACCCGACGGTACTGAGAGAACTGGCAGAGGAGCTGGCCAAGCCGCTTTCCATCATTTGTCAGCAGTCCTGGCTATCGAGGGAGGTCCCAGTTGACTGGCGGCTAGCAAACATGACGCCCATCTACAAGAAGGGCCAGAGGTTGGATCCGGGAAACTATAGGCCTATTAGTTTGACTTCAGTGCCAGGGAAGCTCGTGGAGCAGATTATCTTCAGTGTCATCACATGGCATTTACAGGGCAACCAGGCAATCAGGCCCAGTCAGCATGGGTTTATGAAAGGCAGGTTCTGCTTGTCAAACGTGATCTCCTTCTATGACAAAAGAGAAGGAAGGCTCTGCAGGAGGATCTGGGTAGGCTGGACCGATGGGCTGAGGCCAACTGTATGAAGTTCAACAGGGCCAAGTGGCGAGTCCGGCACTTGGTGGCACAACTACCCCAAGCAACGCTCCAGGCTGGGAAATGTGTGGTTAGAAAGATGCCTGGTAGAGAAGGACCTGGGAGTACTGGTTGGTAGTCGGTTGAATATGAGCCAGCAGTGTGCTCAGGTGGCCAAGAAGGGCAACAGCATCCTAGCTTGTATAAGAAACAGTGTGGCTGGCAGGGCTAGGGAAGCGATTGTCCCCCTGTACTCAGCTCTTGGGAGGCCGCACCTCGAGTACTGTGTTAAGTTTTGAGCCCCTCGCTACAAGAAGGACATCGAAGTGCTCGAGAAAATCTAGAAAAGGGCAACAAAGCTGATGAGGGGCCAGGAGAACAAGTCTTATGAGGAGAGGCTGAGGGACCTGGGGTTATTTAGCCTGGAGAAGAAGAGGCTCAGGGGTGATCTTATCGCTTTCTACAGGTACCTTAAAGGAGGCTGTAGAGAGGTGGGGAGTGGTCTATTCTCACATGTGTCCGGTGATAGGACGAGGGGGAATAGGCTAAAGTTGCGCCAGGGGAGGTTTAGGTCATATATTAGGAAAAACCTCTTTATCGAAAGGGTTGTTATGCATTGGAATGGGCTGCCCAGGGAAGTGGTTGAGTCACCATCCCTGGAGATCTTCAAGAGACATTTAGCTGTAGAGCTTAGTGATGTGGTTTAGTGGAGGACTTGTTAGTGTTAGGTCAGAGGTTGGACGAGGTGATCTTGGAGGTCTCATCCAACCTAGACTATTCTGTGATTCTGTGATTCTGTATGGAATGGCAGTGCTGTGACACAATGGATGGTGTCCTTTTCACTGATAGGGTTGTGGTGTATGTTTCTTTTTTAAGCCCCTTAGGAAGATGTGTCCACTACTTACAGAGTTCCCACTTTGGACTTTAGAGGACAAGAATGGAAACAAGTGTACTGGGTCTGGCTGGGGTGTTAACTTTCCCTGCAGCAGCCCATACAGTGCTGTGCTCTGCACTTGTAGCTAGAACAGCCATGGTATCACACCAGTGTTGTGTCTGCTGCTGAGCAGTGCTGGCACAGCATCAGGACTCTCCCTAACCCTTCTAGGGGGTGGGCAAAAAAGTGAGAAAGAAACATCACCAGGGCAGCTGACCTAAACCAACCAAAGGGATATTTCATACCATATGATGTCATGCTCAACAATAAGAGGTCGAAAAAGGAAGAAGAGGGGAGGGGTAAGCTCTCACTGCAAAAACGTCTGTCCTCCCGAACACTGGCTATGTGCATTGAGACCCTGCTTCAAGAACGTGGTCAAGCATAGCTCATTTGTGGGAAGTAGAGAGTAATTTCTTTCCTCTGCACTTCCACATAGCCTTTACTTGTTTTGTTTTGTTTTGTTTTGTTTTTTCCCTTTCCCCCTCCCTTTTCCCCTTTCTTTTTTTTTCCCTTTAGTTAAATTGTTTAATTAATAATAATCTTTCCTTAATAATTATTATTTTTTTCTCTTTAATTAAATTATCCTTATCTCAACCCGTGAGTTGTTCTTTCCTTTACTTCTTTCCCTCCTCATCTAAGGAGGGGGAGTGGGAGAGCAGTTGTGGTGTTCAGCTAGCACGATAACACCACCAAAACAAGTTTCATTACTTTTATGAAAGTAGAAATGTGTGAAAAGGTACCTGTAACAACAGTTGGAGGAAAAATTGCTGCTGTCTCCTCCCCAAAACAAGTTTTTTTGTTTGTTTTTCTGTTTTTTTTTGTTTGTTTGTTTGTTTTGTTGTTGTTTTTGGTTTTGTTTTTTCTTTTTAATGTAGGAAGGGGATTTACTTATGTCTTGGTTTTAGCTAGGATAGAGTTAATTTTCACCCTAGTATCTGGTATGGTGCTGTGTTTTGGAATAGGATAGGATAGGATATTCTTGTTTAGGATAAGAATAATGTTGATAACACACTGATGTTTTAATTGTTGCAGAGCTGTGCTAAGCCAAGTACCTTTCAGCTTCTCACTCTGTGCTGCCAGTGGGCAGGCTAGGCGTGCAGCAGGAGCTGGCAGGGGTCAGACTCAGGACAGCTGACCCAAACTGGCCAAAGGGGTATTCCATACTATCTGACGTCATAATGAACAATTAATATGGGGTGGCTGGGCGGGGTGGGGGGACTGGCTGCTCGGGGATAGGCTGGATGTTGGTCAACAGGTGGTGAGCAATTGCATTGTGAATCACTTGTTTTGTACATATTATTATTATAGTACTATTATCATTATTATTATTATTCATCTTTCTTTTCTATCCTTTAAACTGTCTTTATCTCAACCCACAGGCTTTTTTTTTTTTTTTCCTGATTTTCTCCCCCATCCCAGAAAGGGAAGGGGGAGGGTGAGAGAATGACTCTGTGGTGTTTAGCTGCCAGCTGGGTTAAACCACAACAAATTTGGTGTGTGTATTTGTAGCAAGATAGATATCTTTTATAATGGAGCACACAAACATCATTAAGCATTTAAGGGGAAAAAAAGAAACCTCAACCAGTCATGGTCAAAGTAGCTTGTGGCAAAAAGTAGCAAAGTGGGTTTGCTAAGCCAAAACTGAAATTCCCAGAATTTTCTACTCATTCTAGCAAGAAGTGTAATGCCATTCACAATGTATTAAAAGGGAGCTACACAGTTGTCTAGAATGTCCCCTCCCTCTCTGCATATTTCTTTAAGACTACAAGACATAAATGGCTTCTCTTTTCCTAGATATGTATATCTCTTGTAGTATTGTCCTCTCACTCTATACATAGCACTGTCAGACTAATATTTCTTGACTGTGTGTGTTTTTAGCATATACAGAACATTAATCTCCATAGCACTGGCAATCTTGCTTGGATGAACTGAGGTCAGGAGTGTATGTTTATCTTGCCTAGATTTTGTTAGAATTTCTTTCTTTCTCACGTACTTCAGATGTTAGCTTTATGTTATTTGTAGAATGACATGGGAAGTGGATACAGTCAAATGAACATTAGAAAACTTTTATTATTATTTTTAAGGAGGAACTTCGTTGGTAATACTGCAGTTGAACAAAACTATTTAAAGGGGCCTGCAAAGACTATTATCACTCAAATAAAAGAACAGACCTACAGAATAAGACTCAAGGTTCTTTTTAGGGAATCTTGCAAAATTTCCTGATTCCAATTGCTGATATTAAAACAACAACAACAACAAAAAACTCCATGAGAAAAAAAACCACCACATCCATCTGATTGAGAGGCCTGCAAAAGTTTACTATGATTATCCCTCTTTTTTTTCCTTTTTTTTATTCTTCTTTTTTTTTTTTTTTCCTACTATGTATGGAACAGTAAAACAGATAAAATTGTGATGATTAAGAAGATGTATCTGCACAAATGTAGAAAGATTTATTTATTTATTTATTTTCTGAAGTCCGGTTATAATTGGAGCCTCCCTAGTGGGTTACAGGATTCATTTTGAAGCAACAACTTCATGGGAAAGCATTATACTGAAGAAAATCAGAGCAAAAAAAACTTTTAGCATAGAACAACTCTTTCATCTTATAATGAGGTACTTGACAGTATCACATAATAGATGATATTTTTTCTTGGAAAGGACCATTTTGTGGCCAGAATATCAGAATCAAAATCAGAAACTGAAACTGGCGGTTACAAAATCTTCAAGGAATGAGAAATCTGTCCCTGAGTACAGTTTCTAGAAGTTCTTCAACTTCTAGAAGTTGTCTCAATTTTAGAAAGCTAAAATTTCCTTGCAGTTTTTTTTTGTTAGTTTGTTTGTTTTTAATAGCATGAGCTCTACATGTTAAATTCCCCTGCTAGAGCGCTATGCCTTGTTTCACTTCCAAGAAGTCCGTTCCAGTAAAGCAGATAAACAGAGTTCCTTTAGTCGGGTGGACTCCATGGTAAAGTATTTTTACCTAAACTCTGGTTCTTTGTGTGTGTCTCCAAGATGCATTCTGTTCCAGATTTACTGTGGCTTTTCCAGAGTACTTAATGAGAGCAGTCACTCTATAGTGCTGTCTTCTCACTGTGTCTGTCCAGGACAGTGTGAATAGGGATGGGACAAAACAATGTCAGGGAAGACATTAATAGCAAAATACCACGGATAATCAGCTGCTCCAGAGGATACAGAGTAGCTTCCACTAAAACAGGAAGACTGGGATGCCTTTTAATGGCATAACACAGTAAGTGAACTTAAATCAAGATGTGGCCACCAGCTCAAGCAATGTTTGTATCAAAGCACAGAACATCAACAGTCTGCTGAGGTTATAGCTTTTTCAGAGTTTATAGCTAATTTACAAGCACCAAGAGTGCAGACATATCAAATATAATGCCTTGAGCATTATTACCTTCTGCATCAATGGAAGACCATTTGTACAAAGGAACACTGTAATGTCCCTCCAGCTCTGTGGCCAGATGATCAGACATGTCAAGTATGTGTAGTTATTCAACAGAGAAGAGCCATGGCTGAGGCACCATGGAATGCCAGGCAAACCCATAAATCAGTTGGCCTTCATTCTGTCTGTCTTCATATGATACTTCTGCAATAAAATCTAAAATAACAGTTAGCTAGAAGCAGCTACATTTAAAAAGCAGGAGTCATATGTGATCCTATCAGTTGGACCACCACTTAGACACCCACTTAGTACCCTCAGACATCCACTTTCACACCATTTTAACTGTCTAAAGCTTTACAGATTTTCCCAAAATGTAAAACATTGACTAACACATCATATACATTATTCTCCGTGACAAATGTTTGCTGTATAAAAATTATGGAAGTTTAGCCATCTACATAAATTAAGCAACCACTCTTACAACACTTGAGTTACAGAGTAACTGCTATTTAGCTAGCTATTCAAATCATTATAAGGACACAGGACAGCAACATTAAGCATTCCTCATTAGAAGCATTAGCCTGCACGTATATTGTCACTTGGAAGTATGAAGATGACAATTCTGTACTGAAAAAAAAAATAAAAATAATGCAACATCTGCTATTAATATAGCAGACGCTGTTCATTGGTACAAGCATTTTTGCTACCAGGCACTTAGACACCCATTTGCCACAAATTCACACACAAAAAGGCAATCACATAGTAATACCTGCAGCTCTATTAACATTAAAATACTAGCCTCAAGGTACCTTATGGACAGATCTTTAAAAATATTCTTGGCAATAACACATAAAAATAAGGAAATTCAAGGAAATTCATGGAGGTTAAACAATTTTACAATCTGGATTTCTAAAGACAGTAATAATTACTGCCTTCTGTCCTTTAGGAATAAAGAAAAAAGTAGCAGAAATAAATGAAATCAAAGAAAAATAATTTTACAGGATGTCAAAAATGAATTGCACAAGTCAAAGGAAAACTAGGAAATTTTCTGATGTGATAAACATATAAGAACAAGAGGCTACTTGTAAACAACTATTCTGTAAATTCAGTATAATTGCTAGAGAAGGAAGAAAATCTTAAAACACAAGCAACAAAACTCACAGAGAACACAAAACAGGAGCGGAATGATTATGATTATTGCCATCAAGGAATTTTTGAACATTGTACAATAATGGAAGGCAATGCAGGCAAGTCATAAACTGTTCAAGCCCTATCAAGCCTCTAAAGTATTTTAAATACAACTTAGAAAAGAAGGTACATAGAAACTAGGGTGTATTATAGAATACGTGACAGTAGTAAAACAGAATATTAGGTAACCTAGAAAATCTGAGTAGAAATACTGAATACACTCAGCTCTTACAAAGGCAAAATTAGATTCTTTTCCTCTATTTTGTAATATTGTTGTTAATGCAAAATAAGAATACAATAAAGGTTTAAATTTTTATGGTTATGATAAGGCAATATCTATTATTTCAAAATAGAAAAGTGTAGTCAGGAAGTGTTTTGATGTGACATACATAACACCGAGCTCTTTCAAACTTTGTAACTGTCAGCAGATGAAAACAGTTCCCCAAATGTTGCTGACTCAGCATGGTGCAATTGGACACTGTATTATTATGAAATGCTTTAAAAATTTTGCAAAAGAAATGCAGAATTTCAGAAGTGTTCCAAGGTGTATTAATTCTCCTGATGTTGACGCCATAATAAACTCTCAGTACAGAAAGCTGACAGTGGATTTATCTTCTCTGACTGTATCTATCAAAGTGTTAGATGTCAATTCTAACCAAGCTACGCAGGATCCCTCTATGTTAAAAGGTTATGCTGCTTTAGAAGATAAATTATCCTTGCTGAATATAGGTATGTAAAATAGATAAGATGCATCACTTTTCAGAGGTGGTTCCCTAGGGAACAAAGAGGGAGACCAAGACAACCAGCTTAGAGAAGATGTACGTTTTATATGGCAAATTTCAGTTAGATGATTTTCACTGTGCCTGCTTCTGGAAAAGCTCATTGTTATGTTTGACCAAAGAAAAGAACACAAAAGCAGGGCACTTCATGCTGGAAGATACAGAGTTAATTTGTTCCCAACACCCAAAATGTTTGGAAATACTTTCAAAAGACAAGATTCTATCTTTTACCAGAACCATTGTGTAGGGGAATTTAACAGAAAAAAACATCACTGTTAATTTGTTTTATTCTTTCTGCTTAACATTCAGAACTAGTTTTTAAATAAAATTAGGTGGTTATTACAACAAAATATATTTTTTCAGATGAAGAAATTTGCAAAAAATTAGCAGAACAACCATAAAACTGACAAGATTCCAGAATTCATTCTTTCATTTTCATTCATCAATTCAAAATAATGTCCTTTATTTTTGATATTCATATTTTCCTTGCTGACCTCTATGTTTCATTCAGTTGCCTATGTTGTCAAAGTTAAAATTATTTGGTCAAGTCCCCAAGTGGTTGTAAACAGAAGGGCATGGCTAGGAAAATATACACATATGAAACTTTTTGGTCCACAAATCAAGCCTGGAATTTCAAAAGCTGGAACTTCAAAACAGCCTTTCTTATTGTTTATTATTATTAATGATGATAATAATAATAATAATAATAATAATAATAATAATTTTATTATTGCCAGCTTTTCCAAATTTCTGAACTGAAAGTTAAAAATAGCCAGGGATGACACTTCTAAAAGGAATTTCAGCTTCTATTCCACCTGAAACTAACAATTTAGACTGATCTATTTCTTAGGAGATTTAACAACTTTAGCCACCCCTCTTCTTTCCAGTTGATTAGTGACTCTTTTATAAAAGTTCTAATCCTGAGAGATGTCTCTATATGTTAGTCCAGCTGGATTCTATGCAAACATTTGTACTGTATGCAACTGCTGTGTGGAAGTCTGTTTTCTACCAACTGAGGAACATCTGTAGATTATGTCCTAGTTAATGCAGAAAGTCCTTGTTCATTTCTTTGTTTCAGCTTATACTATCACTCTTTTTACTAGTCCCCCTACTGTCTAACAAACTTCAGTTGATATAACACACTGCTGTGAAAAATCTAAACTACATTAGCTGTCTCTAACATATACAGTATCTTCAGTTTTCTTTTGCTTAAGGTTTTGTTCTCCCTGCACATTGCACATACAGTTCCTACAAATGTTAATGGGCTTTAAGATTGTGTATTGAGGGCAAACTGGAGCTCTTGTATTAGTTGCTGGTTCCATTATGCTTCATAAAACACTAACTAGTAAAATGTAATTGTTAGAACAAGGTCCATAGCACAAAATAATTTAAGAGAACAGAAACATTAAATTCCTGCTTAAAATAAAAATACGTATATATGGTTATGTGATAAGAATTCTCTGTAACTTGTATTTAAATGCATGTACTAGCAATTAGTTGATCCTGCATGGATTTGCTACTATAATGCATATTGTGGACTGATGAAGCAAAAGCTGTTATCAAAGTGAAAGGGAACATAGGCTTTTATAAGGTCAGCAGTTTTGCAGTGAACTGACAGAGCAAGGATTACAGCTTTAGACATCTTGGTACCTATCTAAATATCTAGAACTTTGAACATTTGTTGGTGTTTCTGGGGGTAAAATAAATCATTTACGAAAAGAAAAATAAAAGTGGTCTCTTTATTACATGTATTTACTTCCCCTTTGATGTTGATGTCAGATTTGCTCATTTAAAAGAAAATAATTCCACTACAGGCTTTACAGTAATTCAGGTTCAAACAGCCGATGAAACCAAGCTATATTCTGTCTGCTTTGAAGATCTTGAGTTAGTTTTCTCACACACATTTTGAATAAATCTTCTAAAACACAATGCTAAGGACAAAACTGACGGACTGAAAGGGAGTAAACCACAGTATCAGAGATGTTAGAAATGAGAAAATAAAATCTTTTTCAATAAGGTCATGTAATCTCTCCTTTGCAATAGCATTTGTTTATTTATTTATTTATTTTTCTATAAAGCTCTTTTTCAAATCCAGTTTAAAAATGAAGAAGTGATATTTCCATCACTTCCCCTGGGAGTCAATTTCATACTTAATGTATTTCTCAGTGTATATAAGATAGGGAGGGACACCCACTTCTTCCACTTTGTTGAAAAGTGCTCTAATCATCTGGGAGAGAGGGCAGGTGGGAGGGAAGGAAATGTATTCCACCCCTCTTGTTGAAGCTGTGTCACTATGCAGAAAAGATTTCAAGATAGCATGAGATGGGGGAGGGAGAGCAAAAGAAAGATAGAAAGATCTGTCTTGTATTTAACATACTCAGTTTGGTACAGGGAATCCTGGGTTATAGTTATGAATTTTACTCTAGAGACTTTATTTATTCCACTGGTCCAAATAAAATTGGAAACATTTCTAGCTAATCCAGCTATAACTCTTATTTTTATAAAAATATGTATGTACATACAAGGTTGAAGAGGCATAACCATCTGTTTTTTCTCAGATGATATTTTTTTACAATAGCAACATGAAGATAGATGTGTAAAAAAAAAAAAAAAAACCTTCTCTGGGCAAACTCTTGGTGCTAGATACAATGCTTTGTGCAACATTCAGGTTATATATTAATTCCACCTGTGGGGTGATCCTTAGTAATACATACTTAGAGGTGAAAAATATTTTGTTTGTAGGGTAATGAAATAATTTTAGTTAAGCATACATAACCTACAAGAGTATTTTCTTGTCTATGGCATTTCACCACTCTCCTTACTCTAATGCTGAAATTCAAAGTCCAGCAAGATTTAAGTACACTGAGTGCATGATTAAAGTTAAACTATGCTTGAGCTTTATGTTGCATCAGTCCTAACTTTCCAAGAACAGTAATTCAGTGTTATTAAGGCTGTATTCCTTGTAATAGGCTCCTGTCTTGTCACATGCAAATATAACCATTGCTTCAATACTTTCAGTAAGGAGGCAATGATAGTACAGGGTTAACTTTTGTAAGTATAATAAATCTCCATGAATATCGAGAGGATTAGGATTCTGTCCAAAGAGTGAACTTTGTGTTCCAATCTGTAAATGTTGAATAGTGAGCAAATTCAAGTTGTGAGTCAACAACAAAATTAAACTAGCATGCTATTTTTCCTTTTATATTCTGATATTTATTTTTTATTTTTTTAAATTTTTGCTGAATATCTCATCATGGGAAGATTTCTGGATTTTGTCAATGAAAGCACTTCTGTGCCTATTGGAATACTTTTGTAGTTGGTAAGTGGCAGGAGGAAGTAATTGGGGAGGAGGGGGGAATGAAAATATGAAAGTCAAAAGATGAAAGTGTTATGACACTTAAGCAAGCTTGGATAAGATACCTGAGAAAAGTCAGTTTTAGCTCCTGTGATATGTAGACTGAAGCTGACTATGACTCTCATTCAGTTATAATGATAAGACTATCTCTACACTTTATTCTTCTCCATCTATTCAGTCCAGTGTCATTCTTGGCAGCTGCCTTCATATTTTTCCCTCACACAAAATACCCTTTTAGTTCCAGAACAGATGCATTCCAACTACAATGAGGACCCACTAGCTGTTTTCTATATAGTCTTCTTTGTTTTGTGCTGAGCCATCTGTTGTCCTTAGAATGTGAGTCCTTTGGAGGAGAGTATTCATTAGTCATCAAGCACTGATTTCTGAGTAAAATTTACACTTAAAGCACTATAGGCATTGTTACATCTAGAGTTTGTAGAAGTTAGAACAGCCTAAATAAATAAATTCTTCTCGTACCTTTGCAAGTGATGATATGAATGATTATCATTGGCATCAAGGAGTCTGAATGAATCTTCCATCCCTCTCTCCAATTTCTACAGTACAAAGTACTTTGGCTCACAATATATCATCCGACAAAAGCAGTTACAGATTCTGAAAGTCACATTCCTGTGAGTGGCAGAAAGATGCCGTGCACCACTTTCTTTTCCTTACATTCCAAGCACCAATTGCTTTTCCAAAACAGATGAGATTTAGGATATTTACTGCCTAATGTGCATAAATTCAAAGTAGACAACACACTTCTTATTTGCCTCCCAGGTAGTGAAGTAAAGCTACGAAGAGTGAACTCATTTGTCTGAGTGCTTATTTCACTTTCTCCAGGCACATATCAAGATTAACTAGGAAATCACTGTATCTTTATGTGCTTTTACAAAGAATGAACACAGACTTAAAATGACAACAAAATTCCAAATTGATATTCTCGGTGCAATGCCTGTCAATACAAAAGCAACTCAATTTTTATACTCTCAAAAGCAAAACAGAATAGCAAATTGGAATAATAAAGTAGGCAGCACAATCTAACACAGCACCGACCTCAAAAAGCATACTTTGATCTTGATCAAAGGTAGAGATACTGAATGTGTACCTATCTTCACATCATCTATAGTGTTTCTCCTATAGTATCAGATAGCAACTACTAACTTCACAATGGTAACAGTTACATTGAATTCAGTGAGATTACTCATGTAACACCACCAATGACAAAGGTTCATAATAAAACATTCAGAAACTAATAATACTGTCCCAGAGTCACCAATGCAAGCTGCTTATAAGAATACCTGAGTTCTGTTCTAAGTCACTTTTTCATCTCAACAAAAGGTAATCCAGACAAAATGTAAATAGTTTTAAGGAAGAAATAAGGAAGAAAAAATATATATACACTGAAAACTCGAAGTCTCTAGAATTAGGTGAGAGTTCTGACTATGACATTATGATAATTATCTATTTTTCAGGGTCTGTTTGAAGATGATAGTGGAGGGAAAAGCTGGCACAGATTTTAAACTGCTCTGACACCATAGATCCAGTAGGACTTTATCAACACTGTCAGATAGAAAACATATGAATTATATAGCTCATGCAAAGAATACATATTGTTCACGATTTGCTTCAGATCCAGTTTTCAAAACCCTAAAAGGAATAAAGACACTCCAGAATTTCTCATGAATCTCCTTGCTATGAGTTAAGTCATCCTTTAGCTTTATTTAGTAGGTTAACAATGTTATCCAGTAAAACATTTCTGAAAATTACCATATTCTTCAAGCAAACAAACAACCAAAACCAAAACCAGCAGCAACAACAACCAATAGAAATTCTAAGTCGACCATAAATACCTTCCACAAGTGCTGTTCTAGTTCATCCTATAATCTCTTCACCAGAAAATTAATATCCTATAAAGACAAATACATTCAAGCTATGGAAAAATAAGTGTTAAACAGAGAAGACTAAAATATCTCTAGGAATGTGCTCCATTGTTTACACAAGTGGTATGCAGCACAGATGACTCAAACTAATATTTCAAAAATAAATAAATAAATAAATAAATAAAATAAAGTTTCTTCCTTAATGTATATTTTATAAATATTTTTTTCCAACATCTTAGTGAAAAAACACAACAGCAGATTTCAGGTCCCATTTTATATGGACATATACCAACAGTGGTATTTGGAGACGTTGGCTGAATAATGCTGGGGACTCAAAATCTTTCCCTTGCCTTCAGCACAAGGACTAGGATGGATAGAACTATATAAAATAGATGAAAGGCCACAACTTCATGCTTAACATTACCTTGAAATGATGGCTTCCCCACTCATATCATTTAATTGCAGGCATCTTAAAATTTCTATGTAGTTTCTCCCTTAGCCTTTTCTTCCCCCATGGTCAACTGAAACTCAAAATGAATAATTATGTCTGCCAGGGATATGTGAGTGGGAAAATGAAAACTTCCATTTTTAAAATTTGCCAATCTTTTATGCATTTCCACAACTAGGGTCAAATTTCATGAAATGAGTGTAAGTCATTGTGTTGCAAAAGATATGAAAGCCATAGGTATTTAAGGAATGTTCCACAGAGATATTTTTTGTGTAATTCACCTGGAAGTGAAAGAAATATATATTATGCTCCCCCTCCCCCCCCAAAAAAAAAATCATTTAACCAACATATATCAGTAGGGATAGAAAGCCCAAAAACTTATACTAATAGGACTGCTTCAGACAAGTGGAGATTTAGGTTAGAGCACAATTCAGGAAGTAAAAATATTAAGAAAAAGATGGGCCTCCAGCGCTTATGAAAAAGCAAACTACATATCAATCTAAAGTATAAAGGTTTTTGTTTGATTGTTTGTTTGTTTTACAAATGTTGTATGAAGTTTTGACTGCTTATGAAGGGTCAGGTATGGAATACCTGTTGATGAGCTGAGTTTCAGTGTGCTCACCTCTCCCTTTGTTCCATCCAATCAGACCAAAAAAAGATCATAAAAAAGGAGATCTTGGTCTTTCAGTTGTGTCATGCGCTTTCAAAACTGTAACATCAGACAATACAAGCTGAAGATGTTTTCAGATGTCTGAGTGTCTCTGCAGATTTACTCACAAAACCTTGAATCCCTTCCGTGTCAATATGGTATAAAAAAGACCTATGTATATTTGTCATCCTACTCATGATTAGAGGCTGCAGGTAATTTCTTACACACAGAGCTTAAATAAACACTTGAGTTCTCTAATATCTTAGGAAATATATCTGTATTGCTCACAAGTGAATGCATTGTTTGCAAATATAAAAGAGCTTTTGCCTTCTTCCCAAGTACACTAAAGCTTACTGTAGCCTCTTCCATTGATCTTAGTTTTCCAGGTTTTGTAAAAGGCACTGCTTTATATATATATATATATATATATATATATATATATATGGTACATAGGTGGTGAAATCTCTCAATTAAAATGTTTTGTCAGCAGGAATTTGTCCTACAATTTTTTATTTATTTTTTTTTACTTCATTCCCAAAATTAGGAAAATATTTATATTACATTTACTTATATTAAACATATGTTTATTGAATGGAGATATTATCCTCAGTCACAGAGAAGATGTGTCTCTCCTGTCTTCAGGGGGGATATCATGACAAACTCAGTCCTTCTACATTTCAAAACAAGAGATCTGCTGTCTAATATCCCATCATAAAGACTATAACAACAGCCAGAAATTTGAAGTTTCAGATTTCAGTGGTTTTGTGTGGCAAATTTATCAGATCTTTAAACAAACATTGAAAGATGACAGCTTTTCAAGTGCCTCTGCTCCTTTTATAGCCTATCTGGTGAAGGAGTGTTTAACAGAGCAATGGCTTGTACACAAGGGAATGAGGAGTTTAATGGTTCATACATACTTTATTTGAAAAATATCAATAACAATTCACAAGTCTCTTCTTGCATAAACAACATGAAAATCCCTATGTAAATGGTGCATAGCTTCTTTATGATTCATGCTGTTTTTTTGGTGCAGTGCTAAATCACTTTAAAAAGTACAGTTTTACCTGCAAAGCTGAAGGTAAATTTCAATCAGTGATTAAATGCATGTTTCAGTCCCTACAGTTTTTGTCAGTTACATAAATAGGCTGGTTGGAACACTATTTTCTCTTGTTATTAAAACTTAAATAGTCATATTGAAGTACTGAACAGTATCTTTTTTTTGGTAGATTGGCAGGCTAATCAACCAACCAAATGCAGAAGCCAGGAACAGAATTAAATTATAAATACCTTAACTGTTGCTTCATGGCATTCAATTATGCAAAGAACATATACAGAGACTTAGAATGCTGATTTTCAGGTGTTCTCTTAGTAAATACATGTAACTTTAATTATGTTAAGCCACAACCAACAGAAGTACAGACCAGTGACTCAGATGATTCTGTGGTAAGTTAAATGTGCAGTCAGTAGTTTAATTTAACAACACTTAGTTAGCTGTTCTCTAGCTATCCATTTGGGCAAACATTTCTACTTTGTATTTCAAGCTAGCAAAACTGAACTGATATATGAAAGGAGGACCTGGGGAACTACAGACTGGTGAGCTTCACCTTTGTGCCTGGCAAGATCATGGAAAAGTTCCTCCTGGAAGCAATGTCAAGGCACATGCAAGACAAAGAGGTGATCCAAGACAGCCAGCATGGCTTCACCAAGGGTCAATTCTGCCTAACCAGTGTCCTTCTGTGATAGAATGACTGCATCAGTTGACAAGAGAAGACTGACAGATGTCATCTACCTGAACTTCTGCAAGGCTTTTGACATGGTCCAAAATGACATCCTGATCTCCTAATTGGAGAGAGATGGATTTGATGGGTGGACTATTCAGTGGATAAGGAGTTGGTTTGAAGGTTGCACACAGAGAGTGGTGGTCAATGGCTCTGTATCCAAGTGAAGGCCAGTGACAAGTGGTGTCCCTCAGGGGTTTGTCCTGAGACCAGTACTGTTTAATACCTTTATCAATGACATATACAGTGGGATTGAGTGCACCCTCAGCAAGTTTGCAGATGACACCAAGCTGGGTGGTGGAGTTGATACAATAGGAGAAAGGGATGCCATCCAAAGGGATCTGGAAAAGCTTGAGGATTGGGCCCACATGAACCTAATGAAATTCAACAAATTAAAGTGCAAGGTGCTATACCTGGGCTCAGGCAATCCTGAACATAAGTACAGACTCAGAGAACGACACATTGAGAGCAGCCCTGCAGAGAAGGACTTGGGAGTTCTGGTGGGCAAAAGGTTTGACATGAGCCGTCAGAGCGTGCTTGCAGCCCAGAAGGGTGACTGCATCCTGGGCTGCATCAATAGAGGAGTGGCCAGCAGGTCAAGGGAGGCAATTTTCCCCCTCTACTCCGTCCTCATGAGGCCCCACTTGTAGTACCACGACCAGGTCTGGAGTCCCCAGCCCAAGAAGGATGTTGATCTGTTAGAGCGGGTCCAGAGGAGGACCACAAAGACCACAAGTGGCTGGAGCACCTGTCCTACATAGAAAGGCTGAGAGAGCTGGGGCTGTTCAGCCTAAAGAGTCTCCAGGGTGACCTCATTGCTGCTTTCCAGCAGCAATGCTAATCTAATTTTTTAGATTAGAGGTTAGGAGGAAATTCTTCACTCAGAGGGTGGTGAGGCACTGGAACAGATTGCCCAGAGAGGTTGTGGATACCCCATCCCTGGAGGTATTCTAAACCAGATTAGATGAGGCCCTGAGCAACCTGATCTAGTGTGTGGTGCCCCTGTCTATGGCAGAGGTTGGAACTAGACAATCTTTAATGTCCCTTCCAACCCGAACCGTTCTATGATATGGAAGGCCTGAATTATCCTCTGTTCAAGGACTACCATGTGAGAAAATTTGGCCTTCAGAGCTAGAGCACATTTGTTTTGAAAAAAGTAAAGGCATAATACTAAAGGACATTGTAAGCTTCTTAAGCAGGACAAATATTTGTAATTTCCTGATATTGATTAAGATTTTCTAAAGTGAGATACACTCTACATTTTCCCAGTAAAGTTGAAACACCTGAAAACTAAACCTCTTGAATAATAAAAAATATTGATTGTGTGTGTGTACATTTAGATTTTTTAGTTTGCTTCTTTTGCCAGGTTTTCTGAATAGTTACTAAACCTCCTAAATCATACCCATTTGATTAACATTGCAAACCAAAACAGAGAACATGAATAAGTGAATTAAATTCTATCAAATTATCTTTCCTGATGGACAGGAATTTCTTAATATCCCTTTTTCAGTAGAGATACCTGACACATTTCAATTAATATATCTATTAACTAATTCAAGTGCTACTAAAAATAGCTAGGCTGGAGCTAGGTTAAATTTTCCTATCAGATGGTCAACCTCTGGCAGAAAACTATAGCTCCACCTGTGAAGTTTTATCATTCTGTTGGAAAGGGGAATAATGTCAACATTGAGATATCTTCAAAAATATAAAAAATCTAGTTGAATTTCAAATTAGATTTTTGGATCCTTTTACACTCACATATATCAGACTACTGAAAACACTTTTAGATGAAAATTTACTTTTACTTTCTTAACATTCTTTGTGAAAGACTGGGGCATCCAGCTCCAGAGATATAGTTTACAAAAAATGCTTTGTTATAGGATAGAACTTGTTCATTTGCAGAGTAGAGCTAATTTTTCCTACAAATTATAAATAGGAAAGGTGTGGTCATAGAAAAGTGTTAAATTTTTGCCCACTCATATTTACCTCTTGTAAAGTGAAATGTTACCTGGTATTGTACCATGAAGCTTATGAACAGAAGATTTGATTGAAGATTTAATAAAATTAACACTACTTTCTTATTTTCCTCTTTTCTTCTTAATCTTCTCTTCAAGATGAAACTCATCAGCACTTGACAAAAACTGCAAATAACAGCCAGATGCAGGAGCTAGTTTTATCTTTTTATGCAAGTATGTGGTGCTAATTAGTGCAAATTGATTAAACTTTAATTGCCTGATCCATGGCTAATTAATATTTATAAGATGAATGAGCAAGAAAACCAGACATTTATTAAAACACTTTAATGATTTTTCATACGTTTTGACAAAGCAAAGCAAATAGATGTTATGAGTTTAGATGTGCCAGACACAAGTACAGTATTTCTTACATTTTCTATCAGCATCAGAAAACTAAACATTTTCCCCCCAGATTACATATGAAAATAGTTTTTC
>NC_089873.1:170040000-170070000 GCF_040182565.1 Anser cygnoides | reverse complement strand
CTCAGCTAAATAGATACAACTCCCTTTCCAGCTAAGAGAAGTGTCAGGGTTTGCTAACATTGAGCTGAACTACCGGCAGAATTAGACCTTGATCTTTTTTAAGGCTCTTTAATAACTGTAGTGTTTAATTCAAAGCTGTTCCAAAGGTAAATCAATTGCTGTGTTAAGTGAGTCTTCCACTATAACAATGAGAAAATGTACCTGAACTATTTACGTACAAGCATATTTGTACTGAATACAGTAAAATGAACTGCCTGTAGGAATTTGTTTGCTTGCTTCTCTATTTTTTTTATTTTTTTTTTTATTTTTTAATATATATATTATTTAAAATAAATAAAATCATAAATACACAAAAATTATAGAACATTTTCAGGCTTTGAAAAACAGCTATCACTTTGGTTACATTGGGTCTATTCATTTTTCTCAGATATGTAACAATTAAATGGATCTATGAAGAACTGAGTATGAGGCCCTTGAGGTCATGCTGGATGTGTTTTCTCAGTTTGCTCATGCTGAGCTAAAAAGCTGTTGTCTAAAGCAGTAGCAGCAGAAAGAAATGCATTAAAAAAAAAAAAAAAAGCTTCTCTGAATTTATGAGGAGTACATCACAAGACAAATATTTCAGCCATGCAATTCCATTCGGCCTTTTCAGCTGTGTGTCCATAGCAAGTCAACAGCTAAATTGAAAAATCAATTCCAATTTAAATTATTGGAATAAAGAACACCAGGAGTCAGAGATAAAATGGCTTTGTTCTCTGAGATCCTTTTTAATTGGAAAGTTATTTCTTCAGGGTATTCTAATGGTTCTGAGGAAAGATTGCAAAACAAGTTGATCGGCTGGGGGAAGGTTAATAGCTAATGTGCTTTTCTTGCTGCACATCAGCCTCCTGTCTTTATGACAGGCTCCATCATATGTGAAAAGAGCCACTATTCGAAATCATTTGATACATGCAACTATAGTGTCTCCTTCAGTTTCCCAAAGAAATCATATTATGAATGTTACTCTGACATATTCATAGCACTTTGGTTGGCATTCTGACCAGAATTTCTCTACTTACAAATGTGTATATGATCATTTGCTTAAAATGCCCATGATATTGAGTAGTTTCATTGAAGATTAAAGTGGTTTTATAAGTATTAGTTATAAAAACAAACATTGGTAGCCTTACTTATATTAAGTGTTTTCCTTTTATTTCAAGTCCACTAAAATGATAACAGAGGTAGACAATCATCAGCTACAGCTAGAAAAACTGAAAGGAAACATTGCAAAGAAGATACTAGATTATGCTGACACAGGGCAAGGTGAGAAAGGAAAGACAAGACATTACTGGAAAGAAAAAGAAAAAAAAAAGAAAAAATATTAATAAATAGCCTTTAAGTTTAAACTAAAACAGAGCAGAAAGAGAAACCTTGCTCCTCATGTAAGCATCATAGCCAATATCTAGAAATGCCATGGTTTAGTTTTAGTTATAACATCTCAGCAAGCTTCGCTATGTTAAGAGAAAACTGTTTAGGGCAGCTGTAGATTAGAAGCTTTAAATGGGCATTTAATTTGAAATTAATAAAACAGTTACGGTATGTGTTAAGAAAAGTTATGGAGGTTTGCTTAGTATATTTAATTAGTGTAAAAGAGATAAATCTAGTTGCCATGTAATGAACTGAGAACTGCAGATACAGTAAAAGTGTACTTACATTCCTATTATTAATGCATTAAACTTGTAAGAATGTTTAGGAATTTAATTAGCATTTAATAAGATAGCTATAGCAAATTACTATAGTTAGATGTTAAATGTAAATTAATATTTTTAGTATTTGATATTAACTAATTAATTACTGTTTATTACATGTCAACTAGATTTATCTTTTATAGAGTTATTAAATCTAAATTAAAACTTCTATTTTAAGTAGTCTCTGTTCAATTACAAAATATATAGTCTCGGGGATTTTCAGGGTTTACCTTCATGCTGGAACTGGGTGAACTTTGAGTATTACATCAGAAAAATAAATTATATAATATAGATTAAATAGATTAAGTATCTTTGCACAGGAGGAATATTATTCCTGTGGATAATCCCAAGAAAATGAAGTTACTCAGATGAGTAGAGATCTTTTGTGGATGTATTCCCTGAAATAGGCAAAAATGGAAATGAAAAAGGAAAAGGAAAAGGAAAAGGAAAAGGAAAAGGAAAAGGAAAAGGAAAAAAGGGAAAGGGAAAAAGGGAAAGGGAAAGGGAAAGGGAAAGGGAAAGGGAAAGGGAAAGGGAAAGGGAAAGGGAAAGGGAAAAAAAAGGGAAAAAGGGAAAAAAGGGAAAAAGAAAAAGAAAAAGAAAAAGAAAAAGAAAAAGAAAAAGAAAAAGAAAAAGAAAAAGAAAAAGAAAAAGAAAAAGAAAAAGAAAAAGAAAAAGAAAAAGAAAAAGAAAAAGAAAAAGAAAAAAAAGAAAAAGAAAAAAAAAGAAAAAGAAAAAGAAAAAGAAAAAAGAAAAAGAAAAAGAAAGAAAAAAAAAAGAAAAAGAAAAAAAAAAGAAAAAGAAAAAAAAAAAAAGAAAAAAAAAGAAAAAGAAAAAGAAAAAGAAAAAGAAAAAAAAAGAAAAAGAAAAAGAAAAAGAAAAAGAAAAAGAAAAAGAAAAACTTGCAAAATCAACCAAAACTTGTCTAGGAATAACAAAAGAGTTTTCACATCATACCTGGGAATAACTTTCCAGAAACCAAATGACATGTTAGAGAGGAAGATAAGCAATCAGATTTTCATAGACCCTGTATATGAGCTACTCATTTAAAATACTCACCACAGATAATAAATATTGTTTTGTGATTGTGGAATATTTTGGAATTTCTGGTCTTTACTTAAATTGAAGTCGCACTGTTCTAGATCTCCATTCAGTGTTGCTCATTTGCATTATGCTAACTCTACAGAGCCAGTTATATGTAATGATAAGAATTTATAAGACTAATTTCAGATAGAAATGCAGTTTTACAAAAACTAAGAATATATCATAAGTTGTTTAGTCTACAGATATGCCAAAGAAGAAGTTGCTTTTAGCTTCTAGGTCTATATTTCAACACAAGGATTAGGTACCTAAAGCATGATTAAGTTTAGATAGATACCGTCCCTTTGCAACCTTATTGCCAGCAATGCATTCACTCTGCAAACAATTCCACTCTTGAAATTAAAAACAGATGCAAAATACAGTCAAATCCTAGGGACTATGGTTCTAAACATGTCATGGTGACTATTTTTTTATTACATTCATTGTTGTCTGGATCCTTCCTTTAGCCATCAAGAATTTTATTGCAAGGCTACATTGGCGTTTTATAATTTATTTAATTTTTCCTTGGTATTAGAAGAATACTTTAGTGTAATTTAATTTTAATCCTTTTTATATGTCAATTTTTCCTCTAACACATGGATATATTCAACTACTCTTTCACATTTCCATTGTCTTAGTGTAAATAAAAACCTGATCTCACACAAACCATCAGCAAAACTTACATAGATATGAGTAGGCCAGGGATTTTCACTGTTTCATAATTCTCCACTATTCTGAATTCTCCATTGTTGAAAATGAATGTACTTATGATACTATTTTTTACAAATTACTTCATAGTTCTCTTACTTTACATTTAAGTGTCTGAACAAATGCTATTTTCATAATCTTTTTTATAAATCCTTCCTTAAAAACAAACAAACAAACAAACAAACAAAACCACTCTATTTTCTAGATAATCCTTCCATCTGAATCATGACTTCTCTACATTCCTAACTCAAGAATCTCTTTGGTGATTCATGTTTAGATGTATTTGTCACCCACCAGATGGCTGCATAGTTAAAAGTATCCCATGAGCATAATGCCTTGAGATTTCAAACTCCAGAATAGTTGGTCCAAGAATTTTTCATACTTGTGTTCTTCACGTCTTCAGGGTATATAGCAGATGCTACTGCATTTTACTTATTTGAGTACAACCATACCTCTCTCATTACCTTATTGTCCTAACTGATTTAGTAATTATTTTAGTTCTATACTTCTAAATGCAAAGTAAGTAGGATTTAAAATACAGGTTGATACGTCTGCCAGTGTATGAAAATAACTCCTCTAAACTGAAATTTCTATTCATCTTTTTTTCCTGGAGGATTACATTCTTCTGTACGAAAGCAAAACTAAACTAAAAGTAACAAAACAAAATAAAACTAAACTAAACTAAACTAAACTAAACTAAACCAAAACACCTAAAGTAAGAACATAGACTGTTCTTTTTTTAAAATAAAATTTAAAAATCTGAGATTTCTAACCACATTCTTTCTTCAATTATTTTGTACTTTATAATCCCATAAATCCCGCTGAATATAATGAAGAAATATATATATATATTTATAGGATCTAGATGGGAAATAAAGGAATTAAAATCTATTCTGACAATATTTTTACTCTGCACATCCTCCTGTTGTCCTTGAACTTATCAATGATTTTTGACATTCATTATGCCATTTATCTTTGTAACAAAAGCATACTTTAAATTGTTTCTGACATAGTTTTCATAAATGTATATTTTTATTCTCTATATATGCACATATGAATACACGCATATATGTATATATACATACATTATTATTATTATTATACATTACACATTATATATTATTATTATACATACATTATTATTATGTACATTATATGTACATGCATACATTAGACAAAGTGTCTGCTAAGTTCCTTGTCAAGAACAAGGACAAATAGATGATTCAGTGTCCATTTAGCCCACTGGGGTTATAGAAATCTAGGTTGGCAACATGACTGTATGTAAGGAAGTTTTATAACTTCACATTCAGCTACTTTTGCTATCCCATCTGAACCGATTACTCTAAAATTTGACTAGAGTCCAGACCAAATCTTCTCACAATATTGTTATTGAGATACGGCCATACAAAGATCATATACACAGTATTTAAATTAGGGAGGTAGATAATGCATGTGCTTGAGGTTACTAAGGGCCGTATGTAATAATTACATTTTGTGTTGATTGGCCTGCTTAAAATAATATGTATTTGGGGTATCATATGTATGTATTTTCTCTTTTTTTTTCTTTTCTTTTCTTTTCTTTTCTTTTCTTTTCTTTTCTTTTCTTTTCTTTTCTTTTCTTTTCTTTTCTTTTCTTTTCTTTTCTTTTTCTTTTTCTTTTCTTTTCTTTTCTTTTCTTTTCTTTTCTTTTCTTTTCTTTTCTTTTTCTTTTCTTTTCTTTTCTTTTCTTTTCTTTTTTTCTTTTCTTTTCTTTTCTTTTCTTTTCTTTTCTTTTCTTTTCTTTTCTTTTCTTTTCTTTTCTTTTCTTTTCTTTTCTTTTCTCTTCTCTTCTCTTTCTTCTCTTCTCTTCTCTTCTCTTCTCTTCTCTTCTCTTCTCTTCTCTTCTCTTCTCTTCTCTTCTCTTCTCTCTCTTCTCTTCTCTTCTCTTCTCTTCTCTTCTCTTCTCTTCTCTTCCTTCCTTTTTTTTTTAATTGAAATTTAAATATCTTTAGGAAAGATTGTAAGAGCTTAATTGCTTTAAAATACTACCAAACATATTCAAGCTGAAATTTAAAAAACATTTAATAAAAATTCTTTAAAAGCTTTTTGAATTGTATCATCATCAATCTGCAATTCAAGACCTAGAGACAGCAATCCCACCTGAATCATGCTACAGTTAACATGTACTAATATAATTCATCAAGCATTCTAAATGTATATGACACAAATGTATAGCATTCAATATGAAAATGTTCATCAAGAGTTTTAAGTAGAACTGAATGAATTCATTATAGTCTTCTTCCATGTCATGTTTTCCCCTATCTGTCTCCTTAAACCATTTCTCAGTGAATGGTTTCCTGTGTGCTCTGTTGCAGATTTATTCTTCTCTTGATGCATGCATGTAACTCCCCATTAATGTTAGTAGGAATGAGATTTACGTATGTGCACTGAGAGGAGAACAGACCCCATGGTATTTTATTCGCCTATACAAGATTATAGCCTCTGAGGATAGATTTGATTTTTTTGTTGTTAGCAAAAAAGCAGCTTGACAAGTAGCTTTTTGATTGATAATACACTGGGAGTCATAATTTATATAATCTTGCACCTGCTACTGAACATAAAGGTCACTTCAAAAGGTGTGAGCTGTGTGTGCTGGGGCAGAGCATAAACTAGAGGGTCAGTTTTCAGCAGTTACTGTATGATGGGGAAACAGACAAAAAATCCTACCAGTGCTGATAAAATTGAAAATATCATCGCAAGTATTGTAATTAACAGCAAGTTTCCAGAACTTGACATTCTGAGCAAGTGTCATTCCCTAGGTTATTACAGAGGGAATTAGAGTGGCCTTTCACTGTCAAACTGATATATACCATTGGAACATTGCTGAAGAAAAAGTACCATTTGTGATGTCTTTTCAAGATTTAAGCATCTGCTGAATTCCATCTCTTTCTATCATCTTCTGAAAATAGGTATACATCTCAAAAAGTCTTTATTTTGGGCACTGAGTGGATTCGGTATTTCAGCATTTTTCTATATCATAAAAAAATTATTCTACTCTGTATAAGAACTCTCACACATAGCATCAGCAAAACATTCTTAAAACTTAAATATTTGGGGGGTAAGATTACCTTCAAGAAATGTATTCTTGATATACATCAATGTATACAGTCATTTTTCTAAGGAGTCCCATTCATACACTGGGGAAAAAAATAGCTTTCAGACTATAATGTAAGATATTTTTTTCTATTCTGTCTTTCTTTATTTCTCCCTCTCTCTCTCCCTCTCTCTCTCTTTCTCTCTCTCTCTCTCCCCCTCCCCTAATAGCCTTTCAAATATGTAAGGAGGTAACAAATGTCTGTGCAAAGTGTTATTTGGAGTGAATCCAAATTATTAACCTTCTTGTTGTAACCTTCATCTCCTGTTGTCACCTACAAGCTGTAAGGCATTGTACTTTCAGGGAAAGAAGATATTCATCTTTCAAGTTTTTCAGGCAAACTTTACCTGTATGTGTACTAATATGTTCATATACGTTCATATGGTTCTAGTTATTATCTGTGCACAATTTGCTGTAATTATTAGTTATATAATGAATAGAGTTAATTTCATCTCAAGTTTCATATTTGGAAAGAATCCAAAAGCTGGAAAAAGACTTTTTTTTCTTTCTTTTTTTTTTTTTTTTTTTTTTTTAATTTTCTGGTGGGGCTTTGATCAGCTTTCTCCAACCTCTTAATATGAGCCAGTCTTGAATATGCTGGATGACTTTTACTTCAATATTGATGATTAAGAATTCTGTGCCAATTTGGGATTTCCACTTCATGTTGGTTACTGTTGAATTCCTCTGTTGATTTGAATCATTTTGAGGGGTCAGAATCAGAATCAAGCTTAGTATTTGGAAGCAATATCTACAACATGGAATGTTCATTGTCTCCTGTCATGACAAGAGAATGCATTTCACTTTTCAGGATGGAGAAATGTTTACAAGAAATTGTTACAAGAAATTACTTTTGACATTAATGGAACAGGGAAAAAAATCACGTTCCATAAAAATAACTGCTCTTAGACCTAGCTATGTCTTCATAAATCACTATGGTTTACAAATGACCTACAATAAATTAAGCAGACACCTCAGTTATGGGGATGAAAGTCTTGACAACACCGATTGGTTGTGGCAATTATTTTAGAGCTTTATGCTGTTTGCCAGAATTTTCTTGTTTCTACCATTTTATCTGCAGTACCTTGTTATGACAAAAATGAAAAAAAATAAAACTAAGAGCTAGAAAGATTTTTGTAATACAAATTATCAATACTTCCATAACTAATGATGGGAAGAAAAACACTTTCCTCACAGATTAGATATTTCAATAACATTTTATTAGTTTTATGTCAGTGTCGTTAAAAGTAACTGTGACTGATTTATTACACAACAATGATGCTCTCTCACAGGTGAAGCTAATCTGAAACTGTATGGCAGTATCTTTTGCTCATGTGTACATAGTCAAAACATGACTCAGGATTATTCTGCTTAGCTTGCCCAAAAATATTTGTTTTCCTTCATAAAATTAATTCAATTCAATTAAAATATTTTTATCAGCTTCTCCACTGATTAGCAAAAGCTTTTATATGCCATGGTCAGTATCCACTGAAATTGCCATTGTTTCTAATATTTTTCTTCCATATTATTCATAGGAATTTACATTTTACTCAAATTTGACAAAGAATTGTAAAATGTTATAGCATTAAATATCTTAATTGGTTGTGTTTCTATACAAAATATCAGATATTATTTTTATCCATCTTACTAAATGTTCATTATCACACAATAAAATAACTAAATAGAATATTATTTATATGTATTTGTCGTTTGGGATGTATATCCTCATATAATTGCCTTTTTTGCCTGATACTGCATGTTCAATTGATTCAGGAAAGACCAGAGGGATTTTTCATGGAAGCGCAAATGTAACACCATATTTTATGGTTGAGGATAGTTTATGAGAGAAAGACATCTGTGCCTTAGTGGTAGAGCATGAGAACCAGTTTTTAACACTAGCATTGCTAATTCTCAGGCTGATTATCCAAACCTTTGTTTATGACATGTGAAGTTATTATTCATTATGTTAATGTAAAATAATGAACAACAACAACAAAAAAAAACTACTTAGAGGATTGAATAATGACTCCATGTTTTCTAGAAAATAAAAAGTGTTACTATCATTAACCAAGGTCAAAATGACATAAATACATCACAGGTCCGACAGCTCAGGGAAGAAAATAACAGTTTAATGAGATCATGGAGTAAGATTCAGCAATTACTTAAAAAGTAAATGTAAAGATTTCTATCATTGGACTAAGTTTACTTTCTATTTCACAGATTTTTGAAAGGATAGATATATTGTTCTGTAGTTATATACTTCCATAGCTATATTACAACTGTAGTTCTAAATGTCTCCCTTGACAAAAATATTCATAATGTTATTTTTATTTTTAAACTGTAATGGAAAACACAGCAATGATCATACTAATTCAACCCAGCTACAGATATCTACCTATTGTTAAATAGGAACCAATTTTCTGCCTATGGAAACTAATGAAAATTGGGGGAGGGGGGCGGCAGGATTTAATATAAATGTAATATTTAATGTAAAATTAAGTTCTCAGAATGCAGAAGAATCTCAGAATCACTGAAGTTGGAAGAGATCTTTTGAGATCACTTAGTCCAAGACCCCTGCTCAAACTAACTCAGTTAGAGCTAGTTGCCCAGGACTGTTCCCTGGGTTTTATATCTCTCCAGGGAGGGAGACTCCACAACTTCTCCGGGAAACTCATTCTAGTGTTTGGCTACTATCACAGTAAATAAATAAATATATAAGCAAACAATTAATTAATGAATGAAATGAAAACTCTTGAGTTCAGATGGGATTCTGTGTGTTTCAATTTGTTCCTGTTATCTCCTGGCCTGTCACTGAGCACTTCAGAGTAGAGTCTGGCTGCCTCTTCTTCATTCTCTCCCTTTATCTATTATACACAACTATAAAATCCACCCAATCATTCTCTTCTATAGTTTAAACAGTTCCATATCTCTCAGCCCCTCTTCATATGACAGATGCTCCATTCTCTTTTCATACTTCTGACCCTTTACTAAGCTCACTCCAGTATGTCCGGGTGTATCCTCTGGGGAGCCCAGCACTGGACACAGCACTCCAGATGTGCTGCATCAGGAGGGTAAGGAGCACCTCTCTTGACCTATAAGGAATTGCAGTTCTGGTCTCCACTACAGCAGTTCTGGTCTCCACAATATAAAAAGGATAAGGTCCTTGAAAGCATCCAGAGGAGGGCAACAAAGATGGTAAAAGGGCTAGAAGACATATAGAATGAGTGTTAGGTTGTCTTTTCTGGAGAAAAGGAGGCTGAGGTGATTTCATTGCTCTCTACAACTTTCTGAGGAGGGGAAGCACAGAGGGACATCTCTTCATAATTGATGACAGGACATGGGGGAATAGCACAAAGCTGTGATGGGGAAGGTTCAGATTGGACATTAGGAGTATTTTTTTTTTTTTTTCACTGTGAGGGTGATCAAACACTGGAATCGGCCTCCTGCAGAGCTGGTTTATGCCCCGTGTCTGTCAGTACTCAAAAGGCATTTGGACAATGCTTTAACTTTTGGTCATCCCTGAAGAAATCAGGCATTTGGACTGGATGACCTTTGAAGGTCCCTTCCAACTGAAGTTATTCTATTCTAATCTAAACCATTCTATGATTGTCTTTTATTTTCTTCTAAGTCTGAACTTACTAGTAAAGACCAAGGCAAAGAAAGCATTAAATGCTATGGTTTTTTTGATGTCCTTTGTCACCAAGTCCCCTGCTTCCTTCAGTGGTGGGTCCATGTTTTTCTTAGTCTTCCTTTTCTTCAGCCTTTAATTCTGAAAAAATGAATAATTCCATATTATAACACTACAAGAAAAATCTCTCAAATCCAAGTACATATTGTTCTTTGTTTGTTGCTGATAATGGCTGCCAAGGTGAAAAGAGAAAAAAATACTTTCCACAAAACCTTTTTTTCTTTTTTCATATGTAAAACTCTGGAAAATGAAATACTGAAAAAGAAATCATTAAACTTAAAATAACTTTAGCTCATGCTTGGAAGTAGCTGGAGGGACAATATTTTATGTATAAAAAATATCTGTATAGATGTATGGTAGGATTGATGATTGAAAAAGAAAAATAGTGGGAATTTGTAGAGACACCCACTCACCCACCCGATTTCTTTGGATGATTCCAATTTCTTAAAATTTGAACAACTACCAAGCAGAGACCAACTTTATATTTCATGGGATAAAACATCCTTTCCCTTTCAATAACCGCAAGGTCTGCAAAAATAAAAGACTATATTAACAGTTTTCAGATTGTCCTAGATGTAGCCTTTGCTTCAGACTAACCATTTTGTTTACTGCTAAACATTAAAATAACTATTGTATTAAACTATTTTTCTGCCAGGTCTTCAATTTTATTCAGAATAGGCGGTAAGAACCATACCTCCTCTATTCAGAAGTTACTTCTCTACATATTTGTCAAATGATATGACAGAACCAAAAGTTGGTCACTAGAAGTGATGGACCATTTAACATGTACCCAATCAGAACTAGGCAGTTAAAAAGCAAGGTTCTCTTCATTTGAAGGTTGAGTCTCTCCTTGGATGAACCCTTGGAGGGTACCTGTTTTTCTGCTGTTTCTAATTCCTTCTCAGTTTAAGGATGAAATAGACCTGCAAAAATAATCAGTCTGTTATCCTCTGTGTTGTACAGTGGAAAGGTAAGAATTATAAGGCTTTACACATATTTGCTTAAGCTTTGAACTCCATGTTTTACCTGTATGTATGCATATATATGCAGAATTCATAAACAAATTATCTGAAATTCAAATTTGATAAGGTAGTGTTATTTTTAGTGAAACTACAACATATGGATTCTGTCCAGTCATGTATGGGTGTGGCTAAGAAAGCCAAAGCTCACATGGTGAGGGACATGAATGGCAGCAAAAGAGATTCTACATGTTCATCAACAGCAGAACACATAAGAATAGAAGTAATACACTATTTTACATTTGTCAAAATGCATAGCACAACACAGTACTGTTCTGATGTATATATATATATATATATATATACACAGATAGGAAACTAATTCAGATTAAGAAGAATACACTCTTCTCTGAGGTCCAAGCATATGCTCTAGCTTCCCATTAAGTGAACTAGCTTTTTGTTTATCAGAACAAATGAGGGTAACTGAAAATAAGAAGGATGTTATATCAGAATGCAATTTGGTCCACATCAATACCTTGCAGATTAAGTTCTTTGTAAGAAAATGTCATGTGAATCTTCATTTGACCGGTCATGGTCATAATAGCTTGGAGCTCCCCAAGGAACCCAAAAGGGCTTTTGCCTTCACTGTATTTTCAAAAACACATGAAACCAAATGCAAAATGGAGTGACATCAACGGTCTATAAAACTGTGACCTTCAACTTGATGGATTTAGAGTAAGGCCTCAAAAACAGCTGACATATAAGCATATAGCGCAGTTGTAAGGAAAACCCACTTTGGTGTATAATGAGAAAGAAATTTAATATTATGTTTACAGATTCCGCAGGCTTTGCTGTTCTAGGTTCACCTGAGCACATTTCTAAACTGAAGAGACCAGTATATAGGAGGCAGGACAGGGAGTGGGAGATGTTAGATTACTTGGATATAAAATTGGGAAGAAGGGTGATACTTAAAAAGCAGCAACTGAAGGGGGGAGGGGAGGGGGGGAAGATATGTTTCTGAAAATATAGCGTTAGTAATATATCAAAAATAAGATTTTGCAGAGAAAACAAACAAACAAAGAAACAAACAAAACACTTTCCTGATAGTAGTATATAGGGTTTTTAACTACTAGTTTGAAATTATATTTCTAGATTACAGGTGTTGATCATTTCTGTGAAATAAAGCTAAGTAATAATTTTAACTGAAACAGTGAGACAATAAAAGGACAGTGCTTCCAAAACAATCATCAACCAGAAGTCCATCCATGCAACACCCTAGTGAAGTGGTGAAACTCCCCAAAATAAAATAAAATAAAATAAAATAAAATAAAATAAAAAAAATAAAATAAAATAATATAATATAATATTATATAATGTAATATAATATAAAGAATGACAAGAATGACCAGCAGCACGCTGGGTCATGGAAACTGCTCCCTCCACTGGAAATCCATAGAAGCTGAGATACAAGCTTTGAAGATCTTTGCGAAATTGGATCTGAAGTTGATAAGATAGTCTGATGCTGACAGTATTTTAGAACAAAAGCAGTTGCTCCCACTGCTTAAAAATAACAGGTCTTATCTGATTTTCTAGACACACTTCAGGTGAAGTCCAATTAAAAGGTCTGATTATAAAAAGTTTTGAAAAACCTTCAGTACTCTTACACCTCACAAAATCCTATAAATTGTCTATTACTTCCATGTAATCACTACTACCTAAAATTTTGAATGATCATGGAATGAATGTTTATTACATACAATTTAGTTTAAATGCATGGAGGCTTCTCTCTAAATACATAGAAATCAGAAGTTCTGCATGTATTTTAATTTATTACATGCGCAATTTATATTCAGATACATATGTGTTTGATTTACTTGTAAAAATACAATGACAAATTTTGACTGTGTTTGACTGCAGTTCCACTCTGAGTCCTTTGCATACACAAGATTTCTAAATTTAAAGTTATTTGCATGCAGGGGATGCATCCTACAGTTCTGCTAACATACGACATTTTTCTAAGCCTTTCATCTATCTATATAGGTTCTTATGTAATCACCACCTTCACAGTATCTAAGGAATCTAATGACTCCTTGTTCTGCCAGGTTTGCACTTAGAGCTTTTTATTCCCAGTCTTTAGAAAGGCGTTTGAACTGTGGCAGGTAGGACAATCCAAAGACAGATCTCATTTCAAAGTATTCTGAAGGGAATAGCTAGCAAAGAAGAGCAGTGACTGACGCAGTAGAAGATATATGAGGATTTTCTTTTTTTTTTTTTTTAACTAGTTATAAAAAAGTCTAGACTCTACTTCAAACTTGAAGTGTTAAAGGGGACTCTTAGATCTGATCATCTCAAAGCTCCTAATATATGCAAAAAGTGGGCATTGATGTAAACATAGTGCACTCAGAAGCATAGTTGGAGTGCAATGTGTATTTGTGGGTCTCGGTGCTTTGAAAATGCTTGTGAGACTTGCAGAAGGTGAGAACAGTCAAAGAACCATTCTGTGAGAGAAAGCAGCTTTTTTTTTTTTTTCATTTGTTGCATACTACATTTTCTTTCTATATTAGAAAACAAAACTCAGAGAAGTGAGATAAAATTATAAAATTTGTTTGCAAAGTCCATCTATCTTCCTACAGTACAACTAAACTATATAATTTTTATTTTAAATTATTGTTTTTCAAGATGTTTAGTGTTAAGATTATCAAAAGAATGTTATCCATTTTCCTGGTCACACTTAGATCTCTTTAAGTACATTCTGTCTCATGCAGTTAAATAGGTAAGTGCCTGAATTTTATTTTCACACCTATACCTGATTTAAACAGAAAATCAGACCTTTAACTGCATAAGTGGGAATTTGACATTTTGATAGAAGAAACATTTAGTCTTCACCTTCCATTACTTTAAAGCACAGGTTATTAGAAAAATAATGAGTCACTATTCCTCTCAAGAACTGAAATCAAAGGGAATTTTCTTGGTCAGCACTTCTAAGGTACAATCTCATCATTGTTGTATTGAAAAGTTAAACATTTTCTCCCAGACCTTCACAACTGCATTGGCCAGAAGAGACCTGAAATACAGATTAAAAAGTGGGTTACAAAATCACTTTTTTTTTTTTTTTTTTTCCAAAGATAACAAAATACAAAGTCAGGTCATACTAAATTATTCTTCAAAGATAGACATCATGATAGTCTAGCAACCTGACGCAGGGATTCTGAAAATAAAATAAAAAATAAAATAAAATAATAAAATAAAATAAAATAAAATAAAATAAAATAAAATAAAATAAAATAAAATAATAAAATAAATAAAATAAAATAAAATAAAATAAAATAAAATAAAATAAATAAAATAAAATAAAATAAAATAAAATCATGTCAAATTAACATTATTAATCTTGTAAATTTTAAGAGAATAGAACCATTTTATTGTAAGGTGTTTCTTTACAAAAATTGATGCATCATGACATATGGAAGTCATCCCAAGAAGCAGAACCCTTCAAAGAATGAATGTTGTCTTACATATATATAAATATATATGTAAAGAATTGAAGTACATAATTACAGTACTATAAAATATACAATTTTATATATATATATATTTTTTTTCAGAACCATATATTTCAACATGATAAGAGTATGGCATAAAATAAGTAAATGGCATATCTCTGCACAAAAGTGACTTCTTTCATATCACATCTTAATTCCAGGGATACTTTCCTGCTGGAACCATTACACTGTGGATATACTCAGGACACCATCATGTCACAGTGTAAGAGAGCAACTAGAAACGTGAAAAAAAATCAAATCAAAACTATGATCCTAACATACAAAAGAACATATTCAGCATCTTGTTCTTGACTCCAGTCCAAATATGATTAGTCTGTTTCACTGGTGCCTTTTTATTTCTTGTCTATCTGAAAAAAAAAAAAAATATATATATATATATATATTAAAAGATGTAATATTTAAAGACAGATGATAAAAAAGATGGAAAAAGACTGTAGCAATAGGCCAAGCAGTAATGGTTTTAAACTAGAAGAGCAAGGATTTAGATTGGATATTAGTAAGAAATTCTTTACTCAAATGATTATGAGGTGTTGGAATGTGTTACCCAGAGAAGCTGTAGATGCCCTGTCCCTGGAAGGGTTCAAGGACAGGTTAGATGAGTTTTTGAGCAACCCGATCTAGTAGAAGCTGTCCCTGCCCATGATAGGGTATTGGAACTAGAAGCTCTTTAAGGTTACTTCTAATTCAAACCCTTTCATAATTCTTTGATTCTCTACATAATGAACTATGTATAATTAAATATGACTATTGTTAACTAGCTGTATTTTCTACTTACCTAACTATATACATAAATGTAGACAGCTAAGAAAAGGAAATAGCATATGTACAGGAAAATGATTAGAATATAAATGTTGTAGAATTACCTTCAAACAATGGCTTGTTTGTAACCCTCCTGCATGTGCAACGTATATAACTACTACTTCCTTTTTAAATAAATATGTGCGTTTCTATGTATAATAATAGCATAAACTTGGTTGTGATTTGGATTGTGATCTGGATGATAGTGTTTCTGATCTTGAACTGCTCAGATCCTAGGCTATCTGAAATGGTATTGGGTTTATGTGGCCAGGTTTTGGTAGAGGGCCTGAGGGATGCAGGGGTGAATTCTGTGAGAAGATACCAGGGGCTGCCCCATGTCAGACAGAGCCAATTGCATCTGGATCCAAAAATGGACCCACTGCTGGCCAAAGCCGAGCCCATCAGTATTGTTCGTGGCACTTCTGTGATAGAATAGTAAGGATAAAAAATGCTGTGCAGCAGCTGTGAGGGAAAGGAGTGAGAAAGATGTGAGAATCAGCCCTTCAGACAGGGAGGGGGAGAAGGTACTGGCACTGTAGCGGAAGTTCCCCTGTTGCCCATGAAGAGGCCCACGGTGGAGTAGGCTGTCACCATGCAGCCCATGATATACAGCAGCAGAGCTGATAGGCACTCTGCAGCCCGTGGAGGACCCCATGCCAGAACAGGTGGATATGGCCTGAAGGAAGCTGCAGCCTATCAAGAGCCCACAGAGGAGCAGGCTCCCAGCAGAAACTGAGGTCCCATGGCAAACTCATGTTGGACCAGTCTGTTCCTGAAGGACTGCACCCTGTAATACAGATGGATGGTGGAGTAGTTCATGAAAGACAATTCTGTGGGAGGGTCCTTGAGGAGCATGAGGAGGAAGCCGCCACAGAGATGAAATGTAATAAACTGACTGAAATCTCAGTCCCCATCCCTCTGTGCCACTCAGGGGAAGGAGTTTGAAGTGTCAGGTGTGAAGCTGAGCCTGGGAAGAAGAGGGGAGGAAAGGAGGGAGTTCATTTAGTTTTGTTTTTATTTCTCACTGTCATAATCTGTTATTAATGGAAATTAATTAAATTAATCTTCTTCAAGTCAAGTCTGTTTTTACTGTAATGGTAACAATGAACTATCTTCCTGTGCCTATCTTGACCACTGAGTTTTTTCATAGTATTTTCTCCTTGTGTTCTGTTTATGAGGGGGAGTGAGAGATTGGCTTGGTGGGTACCTAGCTGCCAGCCAAAGTTAACCCACTGCTGAAATGTACTCTGAAGTAACTGTCCGTTGCAACTGGTTATAGAATATACCTAGAGCATCAGGGTTGAAACGGATGGCCTTTAAAGCTGTATAGTTACACAGGATGAATGAAATCCTAAATCCTACAGAAGCTTCAGCTACAAGGAAGTCCAAGAAATGCAAGAAATGTGAGTGAACCAGTCTTGCTATGAAAAAAAAAAGAAAAAAAAGCAAATTGAAATCACTGAAGAAACTTCTAGTGTTGAGTTTAATCTCAAGTTCACATAGAATCAGTCCTGTCAAGTTATTATAGAAACCTGAAGAATACTTAGAAAAGTTGAGGATGAGGCTGGTTATACTTACACTAAGCCAGACATTCATTTTCCGAATCTGGAGGAATTTTTTCTATGGTTCATGTAATTCAGTGGGTTAATTGTGGGCCAGGGCTTCATGTGAGTGTCATGACAAAATCACAGTCATAAAATGAGTTGTATTTCCTCATGCTAAAACAAGGTATTCTTGAGATCCACAGTGAGCTTTCTTTAACTATGAATTAACTGGAAACACATTTCTTGGGTCATCCTGTGCAGCAAGAACAAACAGAGCTTCACAGGTTGATTACTTTCTATAGATACTTCATCCTCGTTGGGCTCTAGCTTTCTACATGAATCTTCATTACCTCTAGTTATTACACAGGAACTTTAGTAACATCCATCACTGGTTAAGTCTGAAAGGGAAACATTTTCTTTCACTCCCCTCAGCTGAAAGACATGCTGCTCTGTATCTACAACTGACAGACTTTCTCTACAAACTCACTAACAGTTATGATACAAAAAGTTACTTTTGTATGATGGAATCATTTTTGATTGTTTGGCATTCAGCGGTTAGTGTCATCAGGCATCTAAAGTCGATGTTTTCTTCCCTTCCCTTCCCTTCCCTTCCCTTCCCTTCCCTTCCCTTCCCTTCCCTTCCCTTCCCTTCCCTTCCCTTCCCTTCCCTTCCCTTCCTTCCCTTCCCTTCCCTTCCCTTCCCTTCCCTTCCCTTCCCTTCCCTTCCCTTCCCTTCCCTTCCCTTCCCTTCCCTTCCCTTCCCTTCCCTTCCCTTCCCTTCCCTTCCCTTCCCTTCCCTTCCCTTCCCTTCCCTTCCTTCCCTTCCCTTCCCTCCCTTCCCTTCCCTTCCCTTCCCTTCCCTTCCCTTCCCTTCCCTTCCCTCCCTTCCCTTCCCTTCCCTTCCCTTCCCTTCCTTCCCTTCCCTTCCCTTCCCCTTCCCTTCCCTTCCCTTCCCTTCCCTTCCCTTCCCTTCCCTTCCCTTCCCTTCCCTTCCCTTCCCTTCCCTTCCCTTCCCTTCCCTTCCCTTCCCTTCCCTTCCCTTCCCTTCCCTTCCCTTCCCCCTTCCCTTCCCTTCCCTTCCCTTCCCTTCCCTTCCCTTCCCTTCCCTTCCCTTCCCTTCCCTTCCCTTCCCTTCCCTTCCTTCCCTTCTCTCACAATTTTTATATGAGTCTGTTGCACTAGAGTGGTGTGGAAAGGAATACATATAAAGAAAGTCATCAGTCAAATTGAAAATCCACTGAGTCAGACTCATCACTGTACAATCAGTAAATCATATATATGTTGATCTTAATCTGTATAAGTTTGTTTAAGTTTATGGTACTACTTCAATTTAAAGTAGTCCTATACTAATTGATACTATTTTAATTCACACATGATTTGATGGAGCCTAATTTCCAATGATCACTTCAATGGCTGATATATTGCAGCTATTTCGTTTGTAAGCATAAGGTCATCTGAGAGCTCGTATTCTATTACTGTCTTATACGTGTTGGGAAATACTGACTTTTTAACAGCAAATAATCACTTCACGAAATTTAAAATTGGCATTTGTTTTTGGCTAGTCATGCTCCTGTTGCCTAAGGCTAGATCTTGTTCTCATTTCAGTCAAATGGAAACTAGTCAGTTCCATTTTTCAAATTGTCCTGTATTAATACAGAGCTGCAATATTTGGATTGGGGCTGAACAAAATAATTATTATTGAAAAGGAAAATGCTCCCCTGCTTTTTATTTTAGGAAACACTAATTAAAATAATTTTCTTGGATGTATTTTTGAAAACCTAAATTTTTTGATGAGTTAATTTGCCTCTTCTCTCATAAAATTACTGTACGATAATGCTCACACAATTTTTGTTTTGTTGTTATGCTTTCTTGTAAATATTTTTTTTCAAGAAATACTGATTATTATTTTCTTCAAACTGTATGAGAAAGAGGTCCCTCAATTACTCTACCTTTCCCTATGCTAAGTGAATCTGTTAGATGCATAAAGGAATTTTCATTAGCATTTCATAGCAATTTGAGAAAATACAAAGTAAGGATTTTAAGGATATGTTCAACCCACTTCAGGTGTTTATGATGTAAATACCTACATATGAGCTACTTGTCTAAATTTAATTAAGGCAGTATTCAGAAACAGACACTACTAATGTGCAGTTCCTCTGACCTACATTTAATAGGTGCATTAGGATAAGATGAATGACACGAAGTGCTTGTTCCTCTCCATTGACTATATGGGGAATCTAAATGATAAGCAGAAATTTAGATATTTACTTTGTATACATCCATATTATCCAGAGAACCATCCTACTTTAGATGTTCATATGCTGCATTGCAGGCTGCAGAAAAGGGATCAACTTGTTATTTGGCAAGTCAGTTCATCTTTCTGTTCTGAAGATGACATAACTATAAGGGACTTCAGAGATGAACTAGCTTGCCAATGTTACTAACACTACGATTACTAACACAGCAGATATAAACAGCCAGATTTTATTTTCTCACATATTATTCTGCAAACTAGATCACAGAAATACAAAAAAAAAAAAAAAAAAAAAAAAGCCTTCAAAGTTCATTACTGCTGGACTAAATCACTTGTATCATAGAAACCAGTTTGGTCCATTTAAGGACATTGTTGTGGTAGCTAGCATGTATCTATTCTTTTAGAAAAGCAGTAATCATACACTGTGTAAATAGCAAAAAAAAAAAAAAAAAGAATCTGCTTTAAATTTTGAAAAATTCAGATATAAATAGATTTGCTGACAGTCTACTGCAAATCATGACACATACAGATATATTAGCAGTGTCTGGAGAGATGTAAAACAATTATATATAACTTAATAAATTCTGCAGGCCAATAGTTTTTCTAACTTCCACTAATGACTTTTGTTTATTTCTCTAAAAATAAACAAATAATAATAAAATAATAGTTAGAAAAAAAAACAATTAGGACATATTAGCTTCTATTAGACACAATAGAGTATTTATATTATAAAAAAAAATAAGAGTGGAAGAAAAATATACCATTCACTTTAAAAAGTGTATTTATTTGAAACTGCGAGGACCTAAATCTTATTATAGAGCATATGCCATGGAAATTAGAACCCTAACACTTGGAAAAAGGCTACATATCACTTTCAAATGGTTACTAACACTGTGTAATATTATTTTATGTAATTTCACATGACTCAATTTAAGAAGATTCACTTGGGTGAAAATAAATGGGAACATTCCTAGACATCTTTATCTGATTATATTAAGTTCTATGATGATTCATTAAAATAAAAGTACATAATCCATAAGAATTTTGTAACCATATTTGCCCGCTCGTATTTACAGGCATAATTGCTCCAACATTTTTCAATTATGTGCTTAATAATATATGGAAATGTTCCTGAAAAGATCGAAGCGCTGACTGCCACTTGAAAACACAGCACAAATGAACTGTTTAGAAGTTTTCAAGTGTCCTCCACTGATGTATAAAAATGTAGGTTATGCCACATTGAAAGAGGAATTTAAAATTTTCAATTTTGGTTGATCTTTTTTCTGTTTGTTTTAAATAATAATAATAATAATAATAATAATAATAATAATAATAATAATAAATTGTTATATGCTTCAGTTTCCTTCATTCACTACAAGAATATTTTACCAAAAATAATCAGACAGACAGACAGACAGACAGATAGATAGATAGATTGATAACTGAAGTACAATAAATTGTTTCAAGCCTCAGAAACCAATTGGATTCAAACTCTGGGTGAAAGCTCAAGTTTTATTTTATTTGAACCTATTCACCCACTCTTATCTGAAAAGTAGGTTGATAAAACATCTAATTTGAAATGTGCATAAACTGTGAAGTATTAAGAGTGAGGTATATATTCTGTAGTTCCTGAGAAAGGAAAAAAAAATCTCACATATGGCTTAGGCTAATGGACAATAAATTTATTACTAGAAGAAATTACAAATGTTGCTGAACATGGTTATGACATAAAGATGAATCAAAATATAACAGAAATATGGATAATAGAACATTTCATCTGATATTTTGCAATAGTTATCTTGTTGGAGGAAACTGTGAAGCTTGATTGAACAAAAGATAAAGTTAATATCACCTAATAAGAACAGACCATTATAGATCAGTGAAACTGCAAACAGAATTATATGACAAGGGGCAAGTCACATTATCTAAATTAACATTTTTCCAGAATGAACAAGAAGGGCCACTATAGGAAAATGAGAGCTAAATAGTGTGGCCTGCATTTAGTCAACCTGAAGTAATTATTAATTTATGGTTGTCTGTGATTTTAATGGAAATGAAAGCTGAGAGGAAAGAATTGAGAGAGATAATGTGCCGTGAAATTGAGTTTCACTTATTTGGAGGCCACATTTCCTTTCCTTTCCTTTCCTTTCCTTTCCTTTCCTTTCCTTTCCTTTCCTTTCCTTTCCTTTCCTTTCCTTTCCTTTCCTTTCCTTTCCTTTCCTTTCCTTTCCTTTCCTTTCCTTTCCTTTCCTTTCCTTTCCTTTCCTTTCCTTTCCTTTCCTTTCCTTTCCTTCCTTCCTTCCTTCCTTCCTTCCCTTCCCTTCCCTTCCCTTCCTTCCTTCCCTTCCTTCCTTCCTTCCTTCCTTCCTTCCTTCCCTTCCCTTCCTTCCCTTCCTTCCCTTCCTTCCTTCCTTCCCTTCCCTTCCTTCCCTTCCCTTCCTTCCCTTCCCTTCCTTCCTTCCTTCCTTCCCTTCCCTTCCTTCCTTCCCTTCCCTTCCTTCCTTCCCTTCCTTCCCTTCCCTTCCCTTCCCTTCCTTCCTTCCTTCCCTTCCCTTCCCTTCCTTCCTTCCCTTCCCTTCCTTCCCTTCCCTTCCCTTCCCTTCCTTCCCTTCCCTTCCCTTCCTTCCCTTCCCTTCCCTTCCTTCCCTTCCTTCCTTCCTTCCTTCCCTTCCCTTCCCTTCCCTTCCTTCCTTCCCTTCCCTTCCCTTCCCTTCCTTCCCTTCCCTTCCTTCCTTCCTTCCCTTCCTTCCCTTCCCTTCCCTTCCTTCCTTCCTTCCCTTCCTTCCCTTCCCTTCCCTTCCTTCCTTCCCTTCCTTCCCTTCCCTTCCCTTCCTTCCCTTCCCTTCCCTTCCCTTCCCTTCCCTTCCTTCCCTTCCCTTCCCTTCCCTTCCCTTCCCTTCCCTTCCCTTCCCTTCCCTTCCCTTCTCTTCTCTTCTCTTCTCTTCTCTTCTCTTCTCTTCTCTTCTCTTCTCTTCTCTTCTCTTCTCTTCTCTTCTCTTCTCTTCTCTTCTCTTCTCTTCTCCTGTGCTCTGCTCTGCTCTTTTTTTCTTTTTCCAAATTCAGAAATTTGGATATCTGCATAGATCTGTAGATAATACTGGTCTTGATTTAGTATCCTGCACATCAAGATCAAACACTATTTAAGACACTGTAGTATATTAGATATACATGCTGGGCTGCTAGACATGGCAGATCGGTGTCCGTCTGAAATGGAACCTGAAGACTAGCAGTATAACCCTGGTTATCTCAAACATATGAATACATAATTTTATGTTTACTGATTATGTAGACTGATTGATGTCCTCTTGATCATACTGAGTAGATTTCCATTGAAACATAAGACCAAAAGTACCTTGCTTGCCTAAATGTTTTATAAGTTTCTAAAGAAAAGGCCTACAAGAAAGAGACCCTTGTGTTTGGGTATTAATCTTGCACTTAAACTCTACATCTACATTGAGGAAACCTGAATTCTACCCTCACTCAGAAATACTTCTTGCACAATCTTTTGCAATGATATCTCCATCCCAGTAACTCTGGAAAGAGGAAATCATGTATGTTATAGTTTGGGGACCAACAAAGTACACATAAGTTAACAAACTGAAGATGTAGTGATAATTGTTTGAAGTTGTCTTCATACATTTGCTCTAAAGGGAGAGAAGGGGGGGAGGACAATTATAATCCTTACTACTGAAGAGTTTCAAGCTAACAAAACTTCTGATACAAAATCTTAAATTTAGCAGGCTTATTCAAAGTTTCAAATATGTTCTCTTGTTGTTTTGTAACAGATATCTAATCCTAGCAATTAGTCATTTGAAAATAATTTCTTCTTTATTTTTAAAGACTCATTAGAACACAATAGAACAGAAAACAAGCAAGTAAACCAAAAAAACTACTAACCTAAAACAGCTGTACCACAAAATTGTTGAGAAATAATTTATAGAGACACATAAGGAAAGAATTTGCAGACTCCTGTTAATGTCACCATAAATGCAGTTTGAACCTGTCAAAAGAACCCATCTCTGTTTCGAACCATCATTTCTGTTACAGACATTGAAGGTGTGCACTGAAAACAGAATTTCATTTTTTATTTTATTTTATTTTATTTTATTTTTCAGAAGAAATATAACGCCATTTATGTTATCCAAAATCACAGCTTGAACTAAAGCCATGTGCAGCAATTTGGGACAATCAGGACATTCACTGATTTGCAACAGTAGTAGTGTTTTGTACCAAATTGTCAATGTAGATGTAACCAAGGCTTCCAGAAGGTTGTCATTTATATCCTAGTTTAAATGTGTGATTTAAGCAGGTAGATCTTCCCAAGGGGCCTTTCTTTCCCTTCTCTGACTTCTAGTAACATTTAGATGTTTAGTATAACAAGACTGATTCCTATGTTCCCCAAATTTTGATAGTAGTTAAACACTTCACTTAAGTAGACTGTATCTTAGCTGAACCTTCTTCAAGCTTTTGTTAAAGTAGAAATCAAGGATGAAGGACATCAGACAAACGTACAGTATCTTTTACTTTAGTAACACTTACATACCTGCCAGTCAGTCTTATCTCTCTGACTGGCAAGATCATGGAGTAGATCCTCCTGGAAATTATGCTAAGGCACATAGAAAATAAGGAGGTGACTGGTGACAACCAACATGACTTCACTAAGGGCAGGTGGTTCCTGATATATTTGGTGGCCTTCTATGACAGGTTTACAGCATTGATAGACTGGGGAAGAGCAACAGTCATCTAACAGGACTTGTGCAAAACATTTGATACCGTCTTGTACAATATCCTTGTCTCGAAATTGGAGAGACATGGATTTGATGAATGGAACACTCAGTGGGTAAGGAATTGGCTAAAATTAATTCGAAAGCACTCAAAGTGTTGCAGTCAATGGCTCAATGTCCAAGTGGAGATCAGTAATGATTAGTGTTCCTCAGGGACTGGTATTGAGATTGGTGCTATTTAATATCTTTGTCGGTGACATGAAGAGAGGGATTGAGAGCATCCTCAGCAAGTGTGCTGATGTCATCAAGCTGTGTGGTGCAGTTGACATGCTGGAGGGAAGGGATGCCATCCAAAAGAACCTTGAGAGGTGGGACTGTGTAAACCTCATGAGGTTCAACAAGGCCAAAGCGCAAGGTCCTGCACCTAGACCAAGGCAATCCTAAGCACAAATACAGGCTGTGCAGTGAATGGATTGAGAGTAACCCTGGTGAAAAGAACCTGTGTGTGTTGGCTGATAAGAAGCTCCACATGAGTTGATTGTTCACTTGCAGCCCAGAAAGCCAACCATGTCCTGGGCTGCATCAAAAGAAGCATGACCAGAAGGGTGAGGAAAGTGATCTCTCCGTCTACTCTACTCTCGTGAGACCCCACCTGGAGTGCTGTGTTCATCTCCAGGGCCCCCAACATAAGAAGGATATGGATGTATCAAAATGAGTCCATAGGACAGCCACGAGGATGATCAAAGGGATGGAACACCTCTCCTATGAAGACAGGGTGAGGGAGGCGTGGTTGCTCAGCCTGGAGAAGAGAAGGATGAGAGACCTTATTTCAGCGTTCCAAGTACCTAAAATGGACCTACAAGAAAGCTGGAGAGGGACTTTATCAGGGATGGTAGTGACAGAAAAAAGGAGTAATGGTTTTAAACTGAAAGAGGTACGGTAGATTTACCTTACTGGGCAGCTGAACTCCACCACAACTGCTCTTTCACTCCTTTCATTCCCCCTCCTTAGAAGAAGAGGGGAAGAAGAAAGTATGCTAAAAAAAAAAAAAAAAAAAAAAAAAAAAAAAAAAAAAAAGCGAAAGAAATTACTCTCTACTTCCCATCAATGAGCAATGTTAAACCACATCCTGGGAAGCAGGGGCTCAATATACGTAGCAGTTGCTTGGGAGGACAGATATCTTCATAACAAGTCGTTCCCCGCCCCCCCCCCCCCTTCCCCTTTTCTACATTTTTTTGCTGAGTCTGACATCATATGATATGGCATATCCCCTTGGTCAGTTTAGGTCAGCTGCCCTGATGATGTTCCATCCCCATCTCTTCCCCACCCCCAGCCTGCTGGCTCTTGGGGGTGGGAGGGAGGGAGTCCTGATGATGTGTCAGTATTGCTGAGTACAAAATACTAGTATGATACCAGTGCTGTTCTAGCTACAAGTGCAGAGCACAGCACTGTATGGGTTCCTGCAGGGAAAGTTAATTCCATCCCAGCCAGATCCAGTACAAGAAAGTAGATTTAGATTACATATTCGTAATAAATTCTTTAGTGTATGGGAGGTCAATCACTGGAACTAGGTTGCCCAGATAAGTTGTGGATGCGCCATCCCTTGAATTGTTGAAGGCCAGGTTGGATGGGGCTTTGAGCAATGTGATCTAGTGGGAAGTGTCCCTGTCCATGGCAGAGGTGTTGAAACTAGATGAGCTTTAAGGTCCGTTCCAATACAAACCAGTCTGTGATCTTCATTTATTGCAGTGCTTGAAATCAAAATGGACAGAAGCTGTAGCTCATGGTTGAGTCACAGAACAAAGATAGCCTGTGGCTCCCTCGTGATGTCCTGGCACTGTATCCCTTCCAAGGGTCAGAAGATACCCAAGGACCTTTGCTGTTGCTTGCCTTCACTTTTGGGAAGATAAACACTGATGACTAAAGAGGTAATATTAACAGTATTTTTACTAAATTCTGAAAGGTTTTCTGCCATGAGATTTCTACTGAAGTTGATGTGTGATATACACACAAGGTTACTGCATTGTCTGAAAGCCTCTCCTTCTTTTGATATATTGCATATGTATAATGGACACAGTCCCTAGCTTTCCAACTAAAATGAAAGTTAAAAACTCATAAGCATTACTCCCTTTACTTTCTCATTAGCTGCTGCACTTTGACAAATATTGACCTGTAATTGCTTTGCTTTGCCAGAGAATTAAATAAAATATGAACTGCACACAATATATGCCATCTGTCCAATTCTACAAGGTGTTTTAATATTTTGACTCTTATTGACTTTACTGTAATCCCAAACTGCCCACAAACAAGGAGTGTTTCACACTTCACAGAAGTGTGTGAACTTTGCTTGTTTCTGTTATTTCTTCTGTCTAGTCCAAGTAAACTTATTTTTTTTCTTTTGCATAATATTTTATATTAAAATTGTTATTTATGAATGATCTCTATCCTGTCAAACTAGCTCATTCTCATTCTGTTTCTTGTAATCTATTCCAAAATACTCAATTACTGATTTTTTATTTTTTCACAGAGGTATATTCTATGTTTTTCAGCTTTCTAGGTAATCCGGAATCTTTTTCAAGTAAACTATATCACTTATTATTTAATATAAACTCGGTTCATTTCTGCTAGAGATATTGGATCTAATTGTCCTTAAACAGAATGATACCAGCTGATACTGTATGTTTATTTGTTAGTTTATACTATAGTGTAAGGTACTTCCAGGTTTTAAAACTCACTTTTTTCTTTTGTGTTTTTTTTTTTTCAAGTCTTCATTCACTTAGAGATACTGATTTTTATTCATGATTCTTGATTTCCACTTGTCTTCATATGTATTCCAATCACTACTGAATTAATTCAATAATACAATATCTCTGATATCAATTACATGTCATTGGTTTTTGGGGTGGTTGTTGTTGTTGTTTGTTTGTTTGTTTGTTTGTTTTAATTTATTTATGACCTTATTTTAGCCTGCTAATCTGCCTGAAATATTCTACTGGACCATTTTGGAGCATTTTGTATTAATACACTTTATTTACTCTTTTGAAAATAATTTAACTAATGCATAGAGCATATGCCGATCAAGTAAATAAACATGAATTCCTTCCTTAACTGTAATTTAATACAGCTCTTCAATTATTTCCAAATTGCCTTGAAAACTTCTGGTTCTCTTTTTTCTCCTTTGGAATTTCCTTCCTCTTTTCAACTCTGCCTTTAAGAGCAGTATTCAGCTTCAGATTAAAACATTTAAATATAGATGTCTATCTGTCAATATCCAGATGTGAGCTCTATGTCTAAGCTTCTTATGAAGTCAAGATGCAGTTGGTGTGGTTTATGGAGTCTAAAGATATTTCCATCAGGTGGATAATAGAAGCTGGTCGACTGCAATGCCTTCTTGACTCCCTGGGCCGCAGGGAGGTGTGCGTGTGTGTGTGTGTGTGGAATCCTTTCCTCAGCTTGGTAGATATTCGTTTGTCTATAACTGATTTCTTAGTATCTGACTCAAATGGAGTCATATAAATTTGTGTGTTATTATGAAGCTGGATTGCAGCTTATGATGTCAGTTTAGTTCCCCTCACATAAGTGAAGAGCCTTCAGGTAAACAGGTTGGCCTACAGCTGCTTCTGTAGAGTTCAGTCCTGTGTCGTATCTCAATATCTCAAATCCTCAAGGAGATAGCTCAGATGTCATAAATCATCTTAATTAGCAGTAGCTGCTGTGCTGGGTCTGGCTGGGATGGAGTTAACTTTCCCTGCAGGAACCCAAACAGTGCTGTTCTCTGCACTTGTAGCTAGAACAGCACTGGTATCGTACTAGTATTTTGTTTAGTGCTCAGCAATACTGACACATCATCAGAACACCCTCCCCCCCCCAAGAGCCAGCAGGCTGGGGGTGGGGAAGAGATGGGGATTGGACATCATCAGGGCAGGTGAACTAAATCGACCAAAGGGATATTCCATATCATATGATGTCACACTCAGCAAAAAGAGTTGGGAAAGGGGAAAGAGAGTGGGGGGCTCTCATTGTGGAAACGTTTGTCTTCCCAGACAACTGCCTGCTATCTATATTGAGGCTCTGCTTCCCAGGACGTGGCTGAACATTGCTTGTTGATGGGAAGTAGAGAGTAACTGCTTTTCTCTCTGTGCTTCCATGCGGCCTTTTTATTTTTTTTCCTTTAATTAAATCATCCTTATCTCAAACCTTGAGCCCTTTGTGTCATATTTTCTTCCCCTTCCCCTTTGAGGAGGAGGAGGAGTGAGAGTGACTGTGGTTGAGCTTAGCTGCCCACCTGACTAAAACCACCACAACTACCAACTTTGGAAAAACAAATCAGAGCTTTTGTGTCCGTATGTAAAAGAATGAAATTTATAGCTATCAAGCTACTAAGCACTCACCTTTATTTTCAAGATGAATCCTCTGTATGACTCTTCCCATCACTAGCTTCATTATTTTGTCAAGCTAATGCCTGAGATACACTTTTATGTATAACATACCTTTCGTGCGTTTTCTTTCCAGTTTTCTTCACATGCATATATGTAGAGAGAAAAACTCAGTGTCCAGGTTTCAGCTGGGATAGAGTTAATTTTCTTTCTTGCAGATGGTATGGTGTTGGGTTTTGGATTTTTGATGAAAATAGTGGTGATGACACATCAATGTTTTAGTTTTTGCAGAGCAGTTCTTACATTAAGTAAAGATCTCAGCTTCTCACAATGCCTGCCAGTGGGGAGGCTGGGGGTGCACAAGAAGCTTGGAGGGGACAGAACCAGGACAGCTGGTTCTGACACAAACAGATCAAAAGGATATTCCATACCATGTCATGATGAACAATAAGACTGGCCAGAGTGGGGGCAGGGGCCACTGCTCTGGGATGGGTTTGACATTGGTCAGCAGGTGTTGAGCATTGTGCATCACTTGCTTTTTATATTCTTGTAGCAGCAGCAGCAGCAGCAGCAGCACCACCACCACCACCACCACTCTTCTTTTTCTATCCTTTTAAACTGTCTTTATCTCAACCCATGAGCTTTCACTTTTTTTTTTTTTTTTCCTCTTCCCCCCCTCCCACTGGGCCAGAGAGGAGGGTGAGTGAATGGCTGTGAGGTGCTTAGCTGCCTGTGGGGTTAAACCACAACACTGAGCAGGCTCCATACTGAACAGTAAGTCAATATGGACATTATCTGTGATTTTGTAACACTTCAAGTCCACTGATCTGTTTCCAGTATTCTCTGGGCTGACATAGAGGGATACTATTTCCCTCTAAACTCAAGAATGTCAATTTCACTGTTAAAAAATATAATAATAATAAATAAAATTTTAAAAAATCAACAAACAATCCAGATTTCCAGAACCACTCCTTTTTCTGAGAATTTTAACAGAAGAATGTATAGAGAAAATTAGATTAAAAAAAAAAAAAAACCCTCTCTCTTTTCTCAGTGTAAGGAAGTTTTCCTTCTTAGGACATATTTTGTGCTATTTTCAGTCCAACAAGTATGCTTGAATCAGATGATCGAGAAATAAAGTAATTGTAACAAAAGGAACACATGTAAAATTCAGTGTGTTTATTATCAAAACCGTGTTCTGAAAATCACGCACTTGGGATGATAAGTTCAGCCTTTCTCTGGAGTTTTCTAAACTCCTTTGAGTTACGCTTCATGAAGTTCTGGAATTGCTTAGCTCTTGTCAGAGTTGATAGTCTGGTCATCTCAAACAGAATTTTAATATTAACTGAAATTAAGTATCCACTTATCTCTGTTCTCTAAATTGTGTTATTCCAGTGCAAGGTGTCAGAAAATGGCATACACAATGACAAAACTGGCCTATCGCCAAGAATA
>NC_089873.1:170017500-170035000 GCF_040182565.1 Anser cygnoides | reverse complement strand
TGTAGCATTGGAATAGGCTGCCCAGGGAGGTGGTTGAGTCACCATCCCTGAAGGTCTTCAAGAAACGTGTAGATGTACAACTTAGTAGTACTAGGTTAAAGGTTGGACTACGTGATCTTAGGGGGCTTTTCCAACCTGAATGATTCTATGATTTTAACAGCCTTAGGCACCAGTATGTGCTGGGGACCACCCAGCTGGAAAGCAGCTCTGCAGAAAAGGACCTAGGAGTCTTGGGTGGACACCAAATTGATCATGAGTCAGCAGTGTCCCCTAGCAATTTTAAAATAATTTTGCTTACATTTATTGTTTTCAAATATCTCTGGTACTGGCTCTGCAACATTGCTATTACAAAACACCGTTACAATCTTTGTATTGGCCCTTGTAAATGTCAAGCCTATTTCTTCTTTGCTATTTTAAACAAAATATACTAACACTCTGATAGTCTTTGCTCAACTAGAAATGAAGAGCTAAGAACTCTTTTGTAAGGTAACTCCTCCAGCAGCTATAGCCTCCTTTCTTCACTGGTTAACATCGTGTGGTCATTCACGCTTATTTAAACACACCATCCTCTCCTTCCCCAAAAGAACTCATTAACAAAATGGAAAGAATATGTATTTCCATTAGTTCTAATAACAAAATATAAAGCAAAATTAAGGGTGATATGGCTAATATGAAAGATTCAATGAGCAGATTATTCCTAAAGTCTCTAAAGGATTTATCTTCTGTTCATCCCTGTATTTACAGAAGAGAAATGTTTTCATTCTTCCCATAGGAAGAGAGTAAAATATTGCTATCTGCATATGTTTTTCATATATTCTACATTTTTAAGAAACCAGATGTTTTTATTTGTTTATCTAGTTTTAGAAGTGAGAAAATTTGATATTGGGTTGCTTATCTTTATCTTTATCAGAAATGTAATGCCAGTTTTTTCACTAACTAATGAATTTTATTCATGTAAGAGATTTCATCCAAACCCTTCAACACACAAAGACTTCCCAAAAGGAATGTATTTATTTGTTTATACATTTATTTCTACAAAGAAAAAAAAAAGCTAAAACAACTTCCTGAAAATATTTATCATCTGATGAACATTTACATGTGTGCTAAATTGCCATAATCTGAAAGAATTCCCAAAGGATAATCTAAAGGATGTTCACTGATGAATTATTTTTGTCAGTAGTTAGCAAAAATGTCACAAATCACATTTATAATGGGAACACACTATGGAATAGGAATGTTACCTATGGCACTGCAATATTATGTGTCATGATATGTATCTAATACTGTAAAAGGCTTGAGCAGATTTTGCCACCACAGCAGTTTAACACCTCATCAATATTTTCAACATCAGATAATTGGGATTCTTCCAAACTCTGAACTGTGTAAGTTGTGGTTTAACCTGGACGGCAGCTAAGCATCACATTTGCTCACTCTCCCCTCTCCCTCTCCGGGATGGGGGAGAGAATCAGAAAAATGAAGCCTGTGGGTTGAGATAAGGACAGTTTAAAGGATAGAAAAGAAAGACAAATAATAATAATAGTGATAATAGTACTACTATTAATAATGTGTACAGAACAAGTGATGCACAATAGAGTTGCTCACCACCTGCTGACCAATGCCCAGCCTATCCCCAAACAGCTGGCGTCCCCACCCTGCCCAGCCACCCCTATATATTGTTCAGTGTGACGTCAGGTGGTATGGAATACCCCTTTGGCCAGTTTGGGTCAGCTGTCCTGGGTCTGTCCCCTCCCAGCTCCTACTGTATGCCCAGCCCGCCCACTGGCAGGACAGAGCGAGAAGCTTAGTGTAAGCTTAGTGTAAGCACTGCTCTGCAACAATTAAAACATCAGTGTGTTATCAACATTATTCTTATCCTAAATCCAAAATACTGCACCATACCAGATACTAGGAGGAAAATTAACTCTATCTTAGCTGAAACCAGGACAAACTGAAAAGTCTATAATACAGAGAACCTGACATATATATTGCTGCATTATAGAGATGAAGTTAGAGAGCTTTTTAGCACCTGAAATATAGCATCACTAAAATAAAGGATATAATATACACTTGTTTTTTGTTTGTTTTGTCTGTTTTTTGTTTTGTTTTGTTTTATTTTTATTGTCTTGTTTAAAATCATTTGAAGAATAAAGTACACAGTTCTGTGATGTGCATCTGATCCAGTTTTAACCTGACTCAACTTTAGGAGTAAGTAGTGTCCAAACGTAGAGTTTTGACTCTAAGCTATGATTCTACACTACAGCAAGTGTATCAGAGTAGCAGGAACCAATGTTCAGTTAGCTAAATAATCGTGTGTGGATTGAACATATGTTTTTGTACAGTTTACTGCTAAAATGGTAGCAATCAACTGAAGTCATCAGAGATGCTTTGGATTTAGCTGTGTGATGTGGCTGCTCTGTTAGCTATCTGAATTTGAAAGAGGTTGAAAACACCAAGAGGAACCTAGATGAATTAGTTTTATTTCTGTTATTTAGGAGAAATGAAACCACGACATATGGGGATTCATATCTTGTCTCTTAAAAGTTCTGCTTATGGGGCTGCAAATAAATCTCTAATCTGTATACTTAGTTGGCCAGGTATGAGACAGCTGTGGTCATTAATACTTATACCCGTATTAACACAGAACAGAGCCTGAACAAGTATATGTTGCTATGAAATCAAGGGAGGTAAAGCATACACAGTGGACCACTTCTATTACTTAGCCATGGAAACTTTTTTCAGCACTGCTACATGTCCTTTATATGTATTTCCACTCTAGATATGGGTTGTGTTTTACCATGTTTGTAAAAGATACAAAAAAATAAAAAATAAAATAAAAATCAATAGCATTCCATGTCACGTGAGCCATACCTTGGGATTTTCCCAGAAATTACTTATCACAGAGTATAAGAATCTGTGTAATCTTACAGGATGAGAATAGACAGGAGTGTTACATTAAGCACGTGATACTATGAGTGAAAAGATATTTCGGTGTGTTTGCTATTAGTCTTTTTCATTGTTTTATTCTATAAATACCAGTTTGCACCTTCAAATACATGAACATTCTTGAATGTCTGACCCAAAATCTTCACAAATTAAGTTCACTAATACAGATATATTGTTCATAGCAGAAGGGGAAAAAAAAAATATTGAGATATTTTTTCTTAAAACTAAGATTTCTGATCAATTTCCTATAATTGTGAATCCTTTCCTTATTCTTTCTCAAACAAAGATTTTTAAATCTTTAAAGTAGTGATACTATGATAATATCCTGTAAAATGTTAGCCAGGAAATGATATATTTCTAAAAGAATTAAGGAGATACAGAAGATATGACAAACGCTCATGGATTTTTAAGGATTTCTTGTTTTCTAAATTGGCAGGTCATCCCTGAAAAATTCCCGTTACTTTGAAATCTGCTGAGATTTAAATATTTAAAATACATTATTGTACATATTCTTTCATTTCTCTACAGTCACATTTCACTTCATTCTTGATAAATATTAATCAGCCTGTTTAGACTTAAAAGTAATTTCTTTTGAAGTTTTGAGTGTTGGTCTGAAGGAAAGTATTATCATTTCCATTTACGTACACAAACAATGGTGAAATGAGATATTCACTGCAAATAAAAATAGTCCATTAATAACAATAATATAGAGCACTTACGTGAGACTATCTGCAGAGCAATTTACAAACAATAACCAATTAATCTTCTCTAATCACTCAGTGTAATCCATTCATTACCTAATGGGTCCCAAATCTTTAATACAATAATAAAGTTCTAACAATATACCTGAGGCTTTTTTTTTGATGTTTTTTTCAGCAGAAATTCTCATTTTATTGACAGTTATGGTGGCTGAGCAGAAATGTGGCAGGACAATTGCTTGGAGCTAGAGTTTGTAAAGTTTTACTCTCAATAATGTCAACCCCTAGAGCAACAGGTACCTGGTCTTGACTGACAAAAGCTCTTATCATAACTGCCAAATTAATAATAATGAAAAGAAAGGGACTCACCAAAGTAAAACTCTGGGGTACTTCAGAAAAGCAAAACATGAATTCAAAATGTTTATTTCATATTTCTTAAAACCCCTATAAAATGGTATTCAGGATACTTAGACTTTTTTTTTTTTTTTTAATATCTCTGGAATCCTGGTTAGAGAGACTATTCTTGTGATTTCATAGTATTTTTCACATTACATGACAACATGACACAAATATAAATGTGCAATTCTATGATAAACTTGCTCTAAAGCAGGACAAGGGGTAAGTAGCTGTATAAATGCAATTGCTGGTAACTTCTGCAGCCTATGCAACATCCTTCTGTTCCTTGGAGATACAAGAGGTTTTTAGCAATGTCTTCTGACAGGAGATTAGGAATATGAAGTGATATTTCCACTTCCTAAATTTAGCCCTCTAAGCTAGTGAGCTTATAACCCATTAGTTTGTTTAGTTAAAAAATAAAAAATAAAATAAAAAAGTTGTTCTGAAAATCTATCCAGGATTCAAATGTATATATTCAGTACCTAAAGTTCATTGTGATGTTACTTATGCAGTCTGTCCAAAGGCAAAGATATGGTACAAGACTTACAGGACATCTGCTGCAACTTCCTGGAGCAGCAGATGGGGTCTGGATGAAATACCTCCTCAGCCTTTAAAATGGCAGTTCCCTTTATTTAGGAAAACAAATACTTCATGTTCTGTGCCTCTTAGCAGTAGCATTTGGTGAACCTCCGCATCTGGTGAAACTCTTGTGCACCAAGGAAGCAAAGGAATGCTTTTGCATGCACAGCCATGAGATCCTGAGTTTCATATAAATTTTTTAACACTTAAGAAAGAGTAGCTGATCTTATGATGCATTGGTCACAGCTGCACATGCAGTACCTTCATTTTATTTTTTTATTTTTTTTGACTAATATTTGGCCAAAAACTTTTCCCGATTTTTAATTATTATTATTATTATTATTATTATTATTATTATTAATGCTAGTCCTTTTCTTGTGATCCTCATAAGCAAGTATAATTTCATTCTTTTTTCTAGTTGTGGAAATATGTGTAATCTCATGGTACAATCTCCCCACATGCAGTGATCTCAACTTTTATTCTTTTATATAATTCTTTCCAAAGACTTCAGCTACCCCACCCCTCCTGTCAATGCATTCCCTCAGGGCTGCAAGAAAAAAGAAAAATCCAGCTCAAAAGCTTTCTCATTGTCCTTCAAGATTATTCCTCTAGCTACAGCGTTATATAGGAAGAGGACAGTGTATTCCTTAGCTACATTCCAGAGTTTGTATTCATTATCACTTGGAGCCAGACTTGGTGTCTCAGAATATTCAGCCTTCTTTGCCCAGAACAAAAAATTTAAAATTTGAGCAGCTAATAGCTGAAAGGTCATATTCATTGTCTATGGTAGTTTAGGTTTGAGAGAGTAAAAAAATTCTCAAATGTTGTGTTCCACACTTCTATCAACTTGAATCCCTCACCAAAAATACTACAGCTTCTCATTGCTGGTTGTCATAAATAAATTGTCTGACTTCCAAAACACACAATTTGAAATACAAACCAGTTTAACTATATGATCTAGGGATGAAAAATTCTGAAGTTAAAGGTTACTTATTAGATTAATTATTACTGCTAAGGATCTTGTTATGAAAAGAACAGAATAAGTATTTTGTGCTAATTTTCACTATTTGTAGTAACATAAAGTAAATATTAAGAAAAAAATACACTAAAACCCTATACATTTTTTGAGCTTCCCATTGAATCACTTACTCTATTGACAGATTATATCTCTTTTATCAGATTACACTGGACAAATGTTTCTTGTTACAATCTACTTAATGTTTTTGTCCTATGATATTTTGATAAAAGAGTTTCTATCTAACTTATTATCCAATTTTTATTTTTTTATTTTTTGCTTAGAATATTCTGAAAATTAAAAAAATAAAAAAAAAGTAATAAGGAAGTTGATTGTTTGATATTTAGCTGTTTCTGAAGAGCAAGATTCACACTGATTTTATTCTCTGTATGCATTTTAAAACAGATTTGCGTTGACACAATATAATACCATACAATACAGTAATGGAATTAGTCCTGGTAGCAAGGATAAAGCCCCTAAACCTGCCCTTTAAATTCAGATGGCTTACTCACATAACAGGTATTTATGACCAGTTAATTTTGTAGCCATATGTAAACTATTTATTTATGTTGAATATAATTTATCTACATCTTTTGAATTTTGTAACAGAAATTATAGCTTTAAAAAAAATGAGGAGTGTTCTGTTGTATATGAAGTTCAGTCTTGTCTCAGCGTATTCTGTCATCATCACTCTCAGTTGCTATTGAAATGTATCCCTACACTCCTCATGTAGGGATGTCTTTCCTTTTCCTGGTACATGCTGGTGGTACATGCAAATGAATGGTACATGCAAAGATTTCCCAAACATCGGAAAAGTGCTATTGAACAGCAGTGTATTCTATATAAGGCTTATAGAAATAACTCTGAAAGGTGTATAATTTAACATAGAATTATTGGATAGGTTTACAAAACTGTCTTTCACAACTCAGCACTTAGCTCACGTGAAAAGTCTTTCACCTTTTCACACCTTTTCTAAGACGCAGCTGTACATTTGCAGTTCAGTCAGTTGCCCACACAAGGACAAATAGTAGCATCTGAAATACTCTGGGTATTGAAGATATCTATGTAAGATGTCAGATATAATAGAAAATCTTTGGGAGATTTATGCACTTTGAACAAGTTACTGGTATCCAGGAGGAATAGGTTAAGGCACCCCGAAAGATAGAGATGTCTGTATTGGGCAGCTGAATTAGGCCTTGATATCCATCCTTGATATCCAACAGACATTGAAAATACTTAGATATCTTAGTCTCAAACTATTTTCCATCTTTAGCGCTTACATTCATGATACAGTAGAGAGATGCTGGGAGAGAAACTGGATGTCTACTTTGGTGAGATGAAGTTCTACATAAGCCAACTGGCAAGTTGTTTAGAGCTGAATAAGGAACCACCACTACCTAGGCCGAGGACAGGATTTTCTCTTCCTGTGAACTCTCAATACATCACAGAAATAGTGGACAACCTGATTTATAAGACCTTCGTGTGGTATAAAACAAATGTGTTTGGTAGTTTCTAACACAGCTTAGTTGCTGACACTTCACACTCAAAACCTCAGCTTTGACCAAGAATACAAGCTTGATCAGGTCAATGCCACATCTCCCTTTGTTCACTCTGAGATGCAGTTAGGTCTTTTAATCATTATGCTGCCATTAGTTCCTGTTTTGTCATCTGTAGTTTTCCTCTACCATCGTTTATACCCTTGAGAACTTATTGATTTATGTACTCATATAACTATAATACAGTTTACAGTCCACAGGTTAACCTTTATTCTTTATATAGTCTTTAAGAAAGTGGGCTCACTGTATGATAAAGTTATTAATTGACCTTGTTGTGGTTTAACCCAGCAGGCAGTTAAGTGCCACACAGCTATTTGCTCACTGCCCCCAGTGGGATGGGGGAGAGAATCGAGCAAGTTAAACATGCAAAAACTCATCAGTTGAGATGAGAACAGTTTAATAAGGAGGAGGAGGAGGAGGAGTTGGAGAAGAAGAAGAAGAAGAAGAAGAAGAAGAAGAAGAAGAAGAACAAGAAGAACAAGAACAAGAAGGAGAAGGAGAAGGAGAAGAAGGAGAAGTGATGCACAATGCAATTGCTCACCATCAGCCAAAAAACACCTAGCCAGTCCCCGAGAAAAACAGTCCCCCCAGCCAAGTCACCCCAGTTTTATTGTTGAGCACGTCTCCAAGCTTCTTGTGCACCCCCAACTTCTTTGCTGGTGGGACAGCGTGAGAAGCTGAAAAGTCCTTGACTCAGTGTAAGCACTGTTCAGCAAAAACTAAAACATCAGTGTGTTATCAACATTATTTTCATCCTAAACTAAAACCCAACACCATACCAGCTACTATGAAGAAAATTAATTTTATCCCAGCAGAAAAAAGGACAGATCTGCTAACACTTCCAGTGAAAGTGTAATTTATACATTTATTTTTTCTATGTATGTTCCATTTCATTATGTCTAAACATGAATGTTTAAAGAGACTTTAATTTGTTGTTTTTATAGTTATTCTCAAAATAAATAAGTTGTTTGCTATTCCCACACCCACCTGAATCCAGCACAACTGCATTTGAAACTAGCAAATACACATAACTACTATGGACTGTCATGCGTACCTCTCAGATTTCAGAGCTTCATATTTATAACAGAACAGTGTGAAAATACTGTTTTACTTAATGATCTTATTTCTACCACTTTTCTGTTTCCATTTCCATTTCCCTTTCCCTTTTTCTTTCCCTTTCTCTTTCCCTTTTCCTTTTCCTTTCCCTTTCCCATCTCTTTCCCTTTTCCCTTCACTTTCCTTTTCTCTTTCCCTTCCTTTTTTTTCCTTCTCTTTTTCTTTTTCTTTTTCTTTTTCTTTTTCTTTTTCTTTTTCTTTTTCTTTTTCTTTTTCTTTTTCTTTTTCTTTTTCTTTTTCTTTTTCTTTTTCTTTTTCTTTTTCTTTTTCTTTTTCTTTTTCTTTTTCTTTTTCTTTTTCTTTTTCTTTTTCTTTTTCTTTTTCTTTTTCTTTTTCTTTTTCTTTTTCTTTTTCTTTTTCTTTTTCTTTTCTTTTTCTTTTTCTTTTTCTTTTTCTTTTTCTTTTTCTTTTTCTTTTTCTTTTTCTTTTTCTTTTTCTTTTTCTTTTTCTTTTTCTTTTTCTTTTTCTTGTTCTTGTTCTTGTTCTTGTTCTTGTTCTTGTTCTTTTTCTTGTTCTTGTTCTTGTTCTTTTTCTTGTTCTTTTTCTTGTTCTTTTTCTTTTTCTTTTTCTTTTTTTCTTTTTCTTTTTCTTTTTCTTTTTCTTTTTCTTTTTCTTTTTCTTTTTCTTTTTCTTTTTCTTTTTCTTTTTCTTTTTCTTTTTCTTTTTCTTTTTCTTTTTCTTTTTCTTTTTCTTTTTCTTTTTCTTTTTCTTTTTCTTTTCTTGTTCTTTTTCTTTTTCTTGTTCTTTTTCTTTTTCTTTTTCCTTTTTCTTGTTCTTGTTCTTTTTCTTTTTCTTTTTCTCTTTCTCTTTCTCTTTCTCTTTCTCTTTCTCTTTCTCTTTCTCTTTCTCTTTCTCTTTCTCTTTCTCTTTCTCTTTCTCTTTCTCCCTTTTTCCTTTTATATCAGGCCAGGAAGTATTATCACCTGCTCTTTTATGTCATCCAACCTGTTTTAAATTTTTTTCCAATCTCTTAAATCAAGCTTTAAATTCATGAACATTTACAGATTATTCACCCAGGTTTGAGACTACTGAAGTTCCTCAGGCAACCTCACACAGGAGGGATGATTATTTGGAAAGAAAACATGAGATACTGTGATTAAGTCTAAGCACTTGACCTTCAAGATAGAAAGCTGGTTTTGCATAATGCAGAGATGCCTACCCATAATACACACAAAACCAGATGTTTCTCTGAGGGCTACTATATATATGTGTGTGTGTGTGTGTGTGTATGGTTATTTATTTATCATTTATTTATTTATTTATTTATTTATTTATTTATTTATTTTGTCGGCCTCTATAAGGCGAACACAAGGGAAATATTCCCAGAAAAATATGTTGGGCAACTTTTGCAAAACAGAAAACAGAAAAATTTAGATAATGTTGGTGCCATATTTCAAGGCTCAACTACTACATTTTGACCAGCTTTTGCTTAAAATACAGTTCATGTCACCGTGGGCATTCTTCATCCAGTTTCAATTTCAAGTTCCCAGTGGTGTTCACTCATATTACAGCTTCTCAAATATAAATGTTATTAACCATTTTATGGTTGCTAGAAGTTTGATTTGCAGCTTGAGATACATTTTCAGATGGAAGTTTAATGGATTTTCAAATGTCTTAAAATTTTTCTGACACATATACAGTGGATGAGAATAGTTTTAATGATACTTATAAGAATTGTTAACTTAGGAGCTCAGTCACTAAAACAATAAAATATTTCCAAAATCTGTAAAAAAAAAAACAACAGTTTTAGTAGTTTGATAGCCTTATCAAAATAATACTAATGGAGAATGCTCTGAGAGCATTCTATGATAATGTCACTTTTAATTTTCATTTAATGTTTCTTTTTCAAAAATAGAGATCTCTTATTGTAGTCTTTCTTCACTTTAATGAAACTGATAAATACTTGTATCAAGATAATGAAAATATTCATAGTTCATCATATTTTTCAGATGCATCTTCAAAAAGATGAAGAATTTGGGGGGGGGGGAGTAGGAGAGGATTCTGTGGAACTTTTTAAGTAAAGCAGTGTCCAAAAAATAATAATAATAATAAAAATAATCTTAGTTGCATTTACTCTAAAATGCTATGATATAGCAGAAGATTCAGTCTTAATAACCAAATAAAATTCTCGCTAGTGTGAGAATTTTGTACATTGAGAGTATAACACAGCATGTGATCTAAAGATATAACCTAATAGGATTAGTTGGTGTTCACCAACATGACAATCTATTTTTAATGGAACACCTTGATTAGGAAATGTAATTTGCTCAGGTTTATGTACTTCTTGACTGAATATGACTGTCTTACCTGAAAGATGTATTTGTTTTTGTTGCTCTCTGTTTCATGCCTGACAGAATTTGCAAGCAGAAGAGGAATAAGGTTAACATGTTTTTGTTTGTTTGTTTGTTTGTTTTTGTTTTCAGATTAAAAGTGCATTCTTCATTTCTTACAATGGTTGAAACAAAATGTGTATGCACATAACAATAATGAACACCTCTATGCATTAGCTCATATAATCAACTCCAGTGTTACAATGCTTCACATGTATTTGTATGTATCTCATTATATACCTATAAGTACATGAATATATTTTAGTCATATGCAGGAAAATCATCAAATTAGGTTCTCCTCTGGATTCATTCTGATGATAGGTATTGACATATAAATTCTTACCTGTAGTCACTTCTTCACTAAAATAAAATAAAATAAAATAAAATAAAATAAAATAAAATAAAATAAAATAAAATAAAATAAATAATAATGCAGAGGGTAAGGAAAATTCTGTAACTTCATATAACAGTATCATAACAAATTATCACCTTTTATACATCTGCTGCTGCTAATGAAATAAACTAGTGAAAAAAAATCAAAACAGTGGTGTTTTGAGAAGAAGCTGTTCCATCAGCTATTACTGAGATTCATCTGGAATTCTGTTGCATGGGGAAAAAAAATAATGTATTGCCTAAGAGGTGGTGGAGGGGGTGAAATTATGTGCATTGTACTGTATTCAGACAAAATGTAATATTACTTAAAGTATCTGGTTATAAGTGCATTACAAATCTGAAATGAATGCTGTTAGTTCTTAGATCCATTGCCTAGATAAACTCTCTTACACATATTTATAACTGAAATAACACAATTATTAATAAAAATAGTCTGTAGTTAGAACGGAATGCAAAACTGATTTGTGCACAAAAAGAGGTCTGTTTTTCCTCAAAAGTATGTACTTAAATAAGAGAGAGTTGGAAATAAAAAGGAAACTGCACCTTGAAGTGAAAGAACAGGAGCAGATGTCCTTTAGCTGTGCGTTTTATTGATTTATAAACACTCAGTCAGGCTACCTCATCTCTGCAGAGTAATTTAGATATGGGAAAATATCTGTGAAATATATTGATTGCATTATTGATTGAAAAGCCAATTGCTGTTGCACTCCTGTTTTACCATTTAAGTCCTGACACATTTTGACATATGAGCCAGCTGCGACTACTGCCTTGATACTGCAATGAGATAATGTGAAAGCTGTCATAACCACTTCTGTGTCAGCCTCAAGAATTTACAGTGTACTAGTGCTGCTATTTAGCTTGTTTCTTAACCACCTGAATAATTAGGGTTTGTTAAAGCTTTTGCTGTTGCACATTCGGTTTATATATGTTCTGTTTTTATGTTTTCTTTCACACTGGATTGATACATCATGAACAAAAGAAAAGTTGAAACCAGGCTGTTATTATTCAAAGCTTATACACATGGGGATGATTGTTTCTGCTCAAATATTTTTCTCCTCTCCTTGAGGAATTTGGATTTTAGAACATTTCGCAGGGGAATTCTCACTTGTTTCCAGATCAGTTTACACTCAGCAGCAATAAATCAAGAGAGGACAGGAAAAAATCCTCTACAGCCTATTAACAACTCTGTCATTTATTTTGAAAATTTAAATTGGGAAAACCCAATGAAAGGAAAAACATATAGTAACATATGTATATTTAATATTTATCATATTAAAATAATTTTATATTTACTTATCCACCTGCAGTTGAAAGTAAAATGGATGAACATACCTAAGATCTTATTGAATCCTGGTACATACTGGTAAACAAAAACCTCTTCATAAAAAATGTCTTTGAAGAACAAAAGAAAATTTTCCTTTACCAGCTTAACAGCTTAGCATGTCATAGACTGAATTATACAGTTTAATCACCTACATTCCTACTCTTATCTGTGAAATGATGAGGCATCTTCATAACAGTTTAAACTCATTTCTTTGATGATATAGTCTATATGTACTTTTTGTTTTTCTAAAGGAGGCTGATTATATAGTTCATTCATGCTATCACTTACTCATTTTCAGTTGTTCATTTCATGATCTTTTGACCAGATCCAGACCTTGAACTGCAATCCATGTGGGACTTCCCCTGTGCTCTGACAGAATGGCATTGATTTAGATGGTTTCTGTACATACTTGAGGTTGCACCTCAGTAGATCTCACTGCAGGATTGGACTCTAACTTCCATATTTTTCATCATAATATCTGTCTTTATTTCCAGCGTACCAGATTAATCATAGAATGGCTCAGGTTGGAAGCGACCTTAAAGATCATCTAGTTCCAACACCCCTGCATGGGCAGAGACACCTTCCAGTAGACGAGTTGCTCAAAACCCCATCCAATTTGGCATACAACACTTCCAGGGAGGGCGCATTCACAACTTATCTGGGTAACCTGTTCCAGTGCCTCACCAACCTCTGAGGAAAGATTTTTTTCTTTATATCTAATCTAAATCTCCCCTCTTTCAGTTTAAATCCATTACTCCTTGTCCTATCGCTACATTTCCTGATAAAGAGTCCTTCTCCAGCTTTCCTGTAGACCCCCTTTCGGAATAAGAAGGCTGATGAACTATAGGAGAACTATAAACAGTCTCTAGACCTGCTATTTGGAGGAACTTCTGAACTTTTTTCGAATAAGTGCCTACTTCTGGAAATGAGGTATGGTCAAGGTGATATTCCATACTTTCTCTTCCCTAAATAAAACACGCAATACACACCAGATTGTATTATTTCTAAATAATCAGGTCAAAATGACTTACAGTCCCAGAATCTTATTGATTAGTTAGCAGCTGAAAATGGCCCACATGAAGAGTCTGCAGAACAAGTTTTTTGTGTTTTCACTTCAAATTGAAATTTCAAGTGTTGAACACCAGGTTATATGATGGATGGCCATGTATTTCATACTGCAAAACACGTATGTGGAAAAATTCTTTTTAAAGCAATGCAAACAGAAAAAAAAATAGTAAGAATTACTGGGGGGATTGGTTTTGTTTGTTTGTTTTCCTAGGTGATGTTGTGATTCTCTATTATTCTTATCATTAATATTAACATTGGCATTTATTATAATTAGTAGGTTGAAGCAAAAGATAATTACAGTATGCAGTAGAAACACAAAGATTTCCAGTCATTAGAATTTGACATTGGTATTCAAAATATAACTCCATCTCAGAATTATATTTTGGGGAAAAAAAAGAAAAAAAACGAAAAAAAAAAAGGAGGTGGGAATACAAACTGTTTTTGGTTTTTCTCTGTTTGCTTGTCAACTAAAACTAAAGCAGCAACTCCATATCAAGGAACAATTACGAACATTCTTCATTAAATTCACTGTTTTTACTTGCCTTTTTATTTTAGTTATTTAAGGTTTGGCACTGTTTTGTAACATGATGGGTTGATATCAACCAGCAACCAAACAGCCACCCTGACTCTCACTCAATCCCCTGTCCCACAGGATAGGGAGAAAATAGAAAGAAGGTCAGATGATCCGTGGATCAAGATAATCACTATTTAACAGGAAATAAAAAGCTGTGCACACAAACAAAGCTAAAAGAGGAATTCACTCACTACATTTTATCAGCATGCAGATGTCCAGCCACTTTCTGGGAAGCAACATCTCAGAATGCACAGCAGATGCTTAGAAAGACAAATACCATAACCATGACTGTCCCCCTTTCCTCCTCCTTTCCTTGAGCTTTTTTTGCTTAACACTACATCATATGGTACGGAATATCCCTTTGGGCTGTTTGGGTCAGCTGTCCCTTCCCAACCTCTTGCTCTATTTCTGTGTTTTGTTTTTTTTTTTTTTGGGGGGGGGGAGGGTCGGAATGGAGTGGGTGGTGGTATGTGGAGATGGACAGTGAGAAGGCCTTGACACTGTGCAGACACCCTTCAGCAACAACCAAAATGTTGGTGTCTTATCAGCACTGTTTTTTTCAACTATAAATGCAAAGCACATTATCGTACAGGCTGCTATAGAGAAATTTAATTCCTTCCCAGACAGACCCAGTATATGCAATAAGATTTTTCTTATGGACCAGCTGATAAGACCTATTACATTTTTCCTTCTAGTGCAATAATGAGAAGGGAAGCAAGGTATAGAATCTTTAAGATCACAATAGTTTAGTTATCAAGGTGTAATGCTAGGCAAAGGAAAACTGGAAACAATCAAAACATACATGACTATGCTATGGGTGCTCTAGGGCTGTTTAGAGCTGAACTGATACTGGGATCCCACGTGCTGGCCAGCTTCAGAAAAGGGTTGACATTTTTAATGGCATTAGCTAGTATGAATCAGAAAATACAGTATTACTTGTCACTGCAGCTTTTTGCACAAGATTCTTCCGAGAGTATCCTCATGCTTCAACCGTGTTAGTTCTTCCTCCCATTGTTAATGTTTTGCTCTTTCATCCCCTGATTTCATTACTGCCTTGGTAAGACCATTTCTGGATTTTTGAAAGAATTTTTCCACAAAGAATAACCCTTTAAGTAGTTTTTGGGTAGTGTCTGAGCTAAAATTTACTTCAAGGTCTAAGACAGACATCTAGAATATTAAGTGCTTTAGATCAAAAAAAAATCTATTCTTTCAGTCATCAGACTGCCTTTCCATGAAGTAACCTGAAAACTTGCAGAGCTGCCGTTTCATTGGAGACCTATACATTGCTTCCATCCCCTCTGAGGCGCACCCGTCACAGATCACTGTATTGGGTTTATGTGGTAAGGTTTTGGTAGCAGAGGAGTGCAAGGGTGGCCTCTGTGAAAAGAATCCAGAAGCTGCCCCATGTTAGATAAGGGCCAATTTCAGCTGGCTCCAAAGGGACCTGCAGCTGGCCAGAGCTGAGACAATAAGTGATGTTGTTTGTGCCTCTGTGAGAGCAGAATTAAGAAAATGAAAAAAATTAATTAAATAAATAAATAACTAATAAAAATCTGCGGTATAATAGCAGCTGGAAGAGTGTGGAGTGCCCTGCAGACACCAAGGTCAGTGAAGAAAGAGAGGAGAGGAGGTGCTCCAGGTGCTGGAATAGATTTTCCCTGCAGACTGTGGAGAGACCCATGGTGGAACAGACTGCCCTCATGCAGCCCATGGGTCTCATGGTGGAGCAGATCTCCATGCTGCAGCCCGTGTAGGAGCCCCCGGTGGAACAGGTGGATGTGGCCTGGAGGAGGCTGCAGCCCATGGAGAGCCCCCGCAGGAGCAGGCCCTGGACCGGAGCTGCAGCCCATGGAGAGGATCACATGAAGGAGCAGGGGCTTTGGGGTAGCTGCTGCCCGTGGGGGACCCATTTTGGAGCAGTTTGCTCCAGATGGATGGACCCAGTGGTATGGACCCATGTTGGAGCAGTTTTTGAAGAGCTGCTGCCTGTGGGAAGCCCATGCAGGATCAGTTCGGGAAGGACAGCATCCCATGGGAGAGACCCCATGTGGAACAGAGGCAGCGAGTGACCATGAAGGAGTGGTGAAGACAAAGCTTTAGGGACTGACTGCAGCCCCCATTCCCCATCCTCCTGGGCTCCTCAGGGGGAGAGGATGTAGAAGAGGGTGGTTGGGGGGAAGGTATTTATAGTGGTTTTTTTTTGTTTGTTTGTGTGTTTATTTGTTTCTCACTGCTCTAGCTTGTTAGTAATAGGTAATAAATTTCATTAGTCTCCCTATACTGAGTCTGTTTTGCCAGTGATGGTAGCTGGTGATTGATCTCCCTGTCCTTATATCAATAATTGAGCCCTTTTCATTGTATTTTCTCCCCTTGTTGTAGTCGAGTTCAGCTGCCCAGCTGAGAAAAGCCACAACACTCAGATAGACAGCAACCTCTGATCTAAGGACAGTCACGGTCCAAAAAATGAGCAAACTTCCAAAGACATCTTTGTGATCTAGGTAAGAAGTACTTGGTCAAAAAACATAACGTCATCAGCAACAAGTTACATCTATCTTATATTGCTTTCTAACTGAACTAAAGCTTGTCCTTACAGGACAAGCTAGCTCAGATCCACATTATGTTACAGATTCATCTTTAATGTGAAGCACACATTGTGTACCAGATTAATCTTAACTACCTTAACACCTTCCTTTTGTCAGAAAAATATTTTTAAGTACTTAGTGAAAGGAATCTCCAGTAAGCAAATCAGATCTTATGCGGACAGAGCTTTCTTTGTGAAGGTTACCTTTTCTCTTTCCATACCTCATTTTAGCAGTATAAGCTATCTAGTATATCTCTTTTCCTATGTAAAGCAATTAACTCAGGTGGCAAGAATTCAGATTCACATGTCCACAACTGCTGTAGTTTCAAACACAAGTGTTTGTTGTTGGGAATTGGATGTAGAACACTGAGAATAATAAAAGTCTCTTGACAAGCTGAATTCATGTTTGAACAAGGAGAGTGTTGTACTTCAGAGGTGTATATCTAAGACACTCTACCTCTTGGGATGACACAGCCCATAGTCTTTTTTTGCTGAAGGTTGTGCCTAGAGGCGCAATGAAGTCCTGAGGGATTGAACATAATATGAATTACAACAATCGTGTTGTGTGTTGGTTCCCAAAGCTCATACACCTTTAGAGCTTTAGAGCTTTCAGTGGGTTGTATTAGAAAAAAATATGAATCTTCTGAATGAAATCCGTTGCTGGGGTAAAAATGAATATATGTTACTTTTTGTCACTACAGAATAATTTTCTAAGTGATACTAGGAGTGTGATGTTCCTTTAAAAAAAAAAAAAAAGTTGTTTTTTTTTTTTTTAAAGTCTGTAACACCTTTAAAAGGCATATTCTATTGTGCAAGAAAAGCTTCTTACAATATCCAAGAGATCTAAGCTGGCAAATACACTAAAGGTAAGAATATACATATAATAAATAAAGGTACAAAAATCATTAAGAGCATGTATGGAGATAA